>NC_133651.1:312044419-312099648 GCF_009905375.1 Apium graveolens
GAAAAACAGTTCTTATTGTAACAGAGTTTATTCAATATACTTGATCTTTGTTACATACTTGTGTTAAATCGATTTGATTGTATAAACACTGTATTCAACCCCCTTCTATAGTGTTGTGTGACCTATCAAGTGGTATCAGAGCTTTTCTGTTAACACACATACAGTAAAGATCCAAACAATCATGTCTGAAGAAACACAAAGCCCAACTAAGCCCACCAAAACTCAGGAAGCTCAAAGCACCCAAACCCATAGTCGATATGAGACTATTAGGATTCCCATACTGAGACCTTATGAGTATCCCATATGGAAAGTGAAGATAGCTATGTTTCTGGAAGCTACAGATCCAGAATACCTTGACAGGATTAATGAAGGAAAAATAAGCCTACCAAGCTCTCTGTTGTAGTTGCTGATCAACCAGCAAAGACCATACCAAAGGAGAAAAGTGAATACACAGCTGAAGACATCTCATCTATTGCCAAGGATGCAAGGGTAAGGCATTTGCTGCATAGTGCCATTGATAATGTCATGTCAAACAGGGTAATTAATTGCAAGACTGTAAAGGAGATATGGGATGCTTTGGAAACAAGGTGCCAGGGAACTGATGCAATCAAAAGGAACAGAAGGACTATACTCACTCAAGAGTATGAGCACTTTGACTCAAAAGCTGATGAGTCATTAACTGAATTATATGACATGTTTGTCAAACTCTTGAATGATCTGTCACTGGTGGACAAGGAATATGATCTTGAAGATTCAAATCTAAAATTCCTTTTAGCTCTTCCTGAAAATTAGGATTTGAAGTCTACTACCATAAGAGACAACTATGACCTTACTGAAACTACTCTTGATGAAATTTATGGTATGTTCAAGACTTATGAACTTGAGATGGATCAAAGGAGCAAGAGGCATGGAAGAAAGTCAAGGACAGTTGCTCTTAATGTTGAGGAGGAATCTTCTAAAGTTGCTGCCTCAAAAAGGGGTAAAGAAAAGGCTCTCATCATAAAGTCTGATTCAGAGTCATCATATTCTGATGATGATGATTCAGAAACTAAAAGTTTATCTGAAGCTGATGTAGATGCTGAGATGATGCAACTGTGTGCTCTTATGGTGAAGGGTATCACAAAGATAGCCTACATGAAGTTCAGAAAGGGCAAGAAGTTTTCCAGGAAAGGTGGAAGTTCTGATAAGAAAGGTTTCAGAAAGTTTGAAGGCAAAGGAGGAAAATATGACAAAGGAGACAACTCAAATGTCAAATGCTACAATTATGGTGAAAGAAGCCACATATCTCCTGACTGCAAGAAAGGAAAAAGTGACAAAGGCAAGGCACTTATCACAAAAAAGAAAAGCTGGACAGACACTTTAGATTCTGAAGATGAGGAGAACTATGCCTTGATGGCAAATGCTGATAGCAGCCCTAAGACTGCTGAATTGAAGGTACCTCAAATAACTTATGCCTTTCATACTGATAATATTACTGAGTTGAGATTATATCTTAAAACCATATTTATTAGTTATAGAGATCAGACTTTAACATGTGAAAAATTAACATCTGAAGATCTTGCTTTTAAAAAGAGAAATGATTATTTAGAAAAGGAGTTAGTTATGTTCCATCAAACTCAGAAAGAAAGAGATGATGCCTTTTACGTTAGAGATGAAGTGCTGAAATTGAATGAATCTCTAAAAACTGAGTTAGAAAAGGAAAGAAAGATTATCAGAACTTGGACTAACTCTGGCAGAACAACTCAGAATTTGCTAAGTAGTGGAAACTGGAAATAGGGCTTAAGTTATGGAGATGATAAAAGTGAGAAAGAAACTGTTCAAATTGAGCCAATTGTTGTTAAACAGATTGTTAAGCCAAAGGTAAATCCTGTTAAGTTTGTAGCTAAAACTGTGAAATCTGATTCTGAAAAGATGAAAGAGTCTAGGACAGAAGTCAAAGAAAAGTCAACTTCTGACAAATTAAAACAGGATAAACCAGCTGAAGTTAACATAGGCTTAATGACAAAGAAGCAGCTGAAGTATAAGCTGAAAGTGATTAAAAATGTGAACAAGGTAAATGAAGCTAGGAAAAATAGGAATGGGAAGGAAAGAGTGAATAAAACCAATAATTATATGCTTGTTCCTATTGCTCCTAAAAAGAAATGTTATAACTGTGGAAACTCTAACCATCTTGCTTCTTTTTGCAGGAAAAATAAACATATAAACTCTTTACCTCCTAAATCAGGAGTTAAGAGTCAGTCTGTTAGGTTTAAACCACAAAATCCTTGTTTTCATTGTGGTAGTTTATGACATTCCATTTATACTTGTAATGAATATCATAGTTTGTACTATGATTATTATCAAATAAAACCTTCTTTAAAGAAAGTTAGCATTATTCCTTCTAGTATAAGTTCTGATGCAAAGTCTGATACTGTAAATTCTGATAAACAACATGTTAGCATAAACTCTGAAATTAAATCCGCTGCAAATGCTAACAAACTTAATAAGGCCAAAGGATCTAAGCAAGTCTGGGTTCTTAAAACTAACCAATAGTGGTCTTTGTGATTGCAGAGCAACAGGAAAAACATCCTAGTTCTTGACAGTGGATGTTCAGGACATATGACTGGAAATAAAGCCCTGCTATCAGACTTTGTGGAGAAAGCTGGCCCAGGAGTTTCTTATGGAGATGGCAACATGGGAAAGACTCTGGGATATGGAAATATCAATCTTTGGAATGTCATAATTGAATCAGTAGCTCTTGTCTCAGGACTTAAACACAATCTACTAAGTGTGAGTCAAATCTGTGACAGAGGTTATCATGTGGATTTCTTTCAAGAACACTGTGAAGTTGTAAGCAATTCTACAGGAAAAGTAGTTCTGAAAGGTTACAGGCATGGTAACATTTATGAAGCCAGACTTTTAACAAGTTCTGATGGTTCTGCAATCTGTCTGTTGAGTAGAGCATCAATTGAAGAAAGATGGAATTGGCACAAGAAACTCTCTCATTTAAATTTAAACAATATAAATGAGCTTGTAAAGAAAGATCTTGTGAAAGGACTACCAAAGTCAGTATTTGCTCCTGATGGCCTTTTTGATTCATGTCAAAAGGAAAAATAAAGAAATTCTTCATTCAAGAGCAAAACTGAATCCTCAACTCTTGAGCCTTATCACTTACTGCATGTTGATCTATTTGGTTCAGTCAATGTCATGTCCATTGCAAAGAAGAAATATGCTATGGTTATAGTGGATGAGTTCACAAGATACACTTGGGTGTATTTCTTGCAAAAGAAGACTGAAACTGCATCTACTCTAACTGATCATGTCAAACAGCTGGATAAATTGGTCAAAGATTCTGTTAAAATTGTAAGAAGTGATAATGGCACTGAGTTCAAGAATTCAATCATTGAAGAGTTCTGCAAAGAGCATGGAATCAAGCAGGAATTTTCTGCACCTGGAACTCCACAGCAAAATGGAGTTGTAGAAAGAAAGAACATGACTCTCATTGAAGCTACAAGAACTATGCTTGAAGAAGAAAAGCTACCAACCTACTTTTGGGCTAAAGCTGTGCAGACTGCTTGTTTTACACAGAATGCTACATTGATCAACAAGCATGGAATAATACCATATAAAATGGTGAAGAAAAAGAAGCCAAATCTAAAATATGTTCATGTATTTGGATGCAAGTGGTTTGTTCTTAAGACTCATCCTGAACAACTGTCAAAGTTTGATCTAAAAGCTGATGAAGGAATTATTATTGGATATTCACTTTCCACAAAAGCATTCAGAGTCTACAATTTAAGAACAAGGTTTGTCGTGGAATCTATCAATGTCTCTTTTGATGATAAGAAGATTACTTGACTTGAAGATTTCAATGATCATGATCAGCTGAGATTTGAAAATGAAGATTTAAATTTTGATTCTGCAAATTCTGATGACTTAAATCCTGATCTTGTAAGTTCTGACGGGTTAAACTTTGATGTCATTGAAACTGTGGTAACTACTCCAAAGGAAAATGCACCTGTTCAGGGGGAGCAAGCTGAAGATCCTACCACAATTCTAGACTCTCAAGAAGCATCAGAACCTGTCACTGGCTCTTCAAGTTCTGATGAGCCAAATTTCGATAATTCCGGAAACCTTAATTCTTCAAATCCTGATGGATCCAACTCAAATTCTAAAGTCTCAGAGAGCATAACTACAGGGGGAGCATCAGAAAATACTGATGGAGACAGCATGGATCATGGGGGAGGATCCAGTTCTAGAGATCAACTTCCGTCTACAAGGAAAAACTAGAACAACAACATCAAATGAATGTCTATATCATACCTTTCTGTCTCAGACTGAACCAAAGAAAGTGGATGAATCTCTTCAAGATGCTGATTGGGTGCAAGCAATGCAGGAAGAGTTAAATGAATTTGAAAGAAATAAAGTCTGGACCTTAGTGCCAAGACCAAAGAACAGATATATTGTTGGTACTAAATGGGTGTTCAGAAACAAAACTGACAGTTATGACATAATTACAAGGAATAAAACAAGGCTGGTTGCTAATGGCTACTCTCAACAGGAGGGTATTGATTATGTTGAAACATTTGTACCAGTTTCTAGATTGGAAGCCATAAGAATCTTTTTGGCTTATGCTGCTCACAAAAGTTCAAAGTCTTTCAAATGGATATGAAAAGTGCTTTTCTCAATGGAGAATTGGAGGAAGAGGTATATGTTGAACAACCTCCAAGCTTTGTAGATCCTAAATTTTCAAATCATGTCTACAGGCTTGACAAAGCACTTTATAGCCTTAAGCAAGGTCCAAGAGCATGGTATGAGACTTTAGCACAATTTCTTCTGGAAAGTGGATTTAACAGAGGAACAATTGACAAGACTTTATTCTACCTCAACCATGGAAATGACTTACTTTTGGTACAGATATATGTTGATGATATCATATTTGGTTCTACAAATGCCAAACTCTGTGAAAAGTTTATAAAGCTAATGCAGTCAAGATATCAAATGAGTATGATGGGAGAACTTAACTATTTTCAGGGACTTCCAGTCAAGCAAAATAAAGAAGGTACTTTTATCTGTCAATCTAAGTACACCAGAAATTTACTGAAGATTTGGAATGCAAGACTGTTCAACTGCATCAACTCTCATGGCCACTGCAACCAAGTTAGATAAAGATACTGGTTCATCAGTAGATATTACTAACTGCAGAGGTATGATTGGCTCTTTACTCTATTTAACTGCTAGTAGACCTGATATCATATATGCTACCTGTCTTTATGCAAGATTTCAGGCTGATCCAAGAGAACCTCATCTAATAGCTGTGAAAAGATTTTTCAAGTACCTTAAGGGTACACCTGATCTAGGATTATGGTATCCTAGAAAATCAGACTTTAAGCTAATAGGTTACTCAGATACAGATTTTGCAGGATGCAAAATAGACAAGAAAAGCACTAGTGGAAGCTGCCAATTTCTTGGAGGCAGATTGGTTTCTTGGTTTAGCAAGAAACAAAAGTCAATTTCCACATCAACTGCAGAAGCAGAATATATTGTTGCAGGAAGCTGTTGTGCACAGATTCTTTGGATGAAGAATCAGTTACTGGACTATGGGTTAGAATTTACTAAAATACCCATTTACTGTGATAATCAAAGTGTTATTGTTATGACAGGTAATCCAGTTCAACACTCAATGACAAAGCACATCAGCATTAGGTACCATTTCATAAGGGAACATGTGATGGAAGGTACAGTGGAATTGCATTTTGTTCCAACAGATCAACAATTAGCAGATATCTTCACAAAACCACTCTGTGAAGCTACTTTTACAAGACTGGTAAATGAACTTGGAATGGTTTCAAGTTCTTTCTCTAAATCTACTTAGTTTTTGTTCTCATGCATCAGACTTTATGATTAGTGTTTACAGATTATCTTATTTTCATGTAATTTGTGCTTAAATTGTAATACATTAAATACTGATTGTTATCTGATGTGGATCTATATACTCTGATAGTGATTTGAATGTTTTGTGACTAGTCAATCCAATGAGGATTTCTGTGCTAGATGCTGACCTAGTAGTCTTTAACATACTAGAAATCCCATGTTTGAATTAGTTGTTTATGTGGAAACTCATTAACACAAGCAAATTCTGATGTTGAGCTTAGTCAAATTTACTTTGTGTATCTTATTACTAAGTCACAAACTAGATTCTTGTTTCTAATCTGTCAAATTCTGATGTCAGTAAATCTTAAGGATGAACCACATGTTTGATAAGCCTCACTTATCTGAAGAAAAGAAAAGAAATGAAAATAAAAGAAAATTGAAGTCAGGTACTCCTTTGAGATCTAGAGGATATATGTGAAAGGAAAGACCCAAGTGCATTGCTGGTACTAAGTAATATGCATTAGAAAAGCAAATAAATTTTTCTTGGTGACTTTTCACATTCTCTGATTACTGGAGAAATACTCTGATAATAGCATAAATTCTGATAGCAATTGTGACTCACTTACACTGAGAAGCCACTGTAAAAAGGAATTTCAAAAGATGCATAAAATGAGCACAAACAGTTGAGGTGGACTCTTGCATAAATTTGTTCTATAGTAGACTTCATAATTAATGACAGATTTTAAGCACTTTCCTTAGTTATGCCTTATTTCTAAGATGTACTGAAGTTTATCAGACTTTAATCTTTATCTGATATTTTGCTAAATGCACACACTCTCACTCCATATGAATGATGAAAATTACTGTGGTGATTAAGTTGTTTTTGACAAACAGTTAAGGTTCATTTGCACAAATTCTGAGGACAAGTTATGATAGAAGTTTTGATGATTAAAATATGAAGAAACAAGTCAGTATTTGTATGAAAAATCACAGATACAAACATTCACTTTTTGAGTACAGAAGCCATGTTCTGATGACTGTTAAAATATGATAATAGTCAAGTTCTGATATTAAATCCTGATGGAAACTCTGATGCTTACGTGGCATGATTTATTTACTTGACTTATTTGTGGTAAATAATGTAACGGTCATATTTTATCAGAATATAATTAGGTGAGATATAAACAACCATAATTATTTGGTTAAGTGGGAAACGTGTTTGTCTTAAAAAACTGCATGTGCACGTTAATTATTGCTTATTTCTCGTGCCCACTAACTCTGCTTTAACTATTTACTGGCTGACAGGTGTACAAGTGTCTATTTTACTTCTAAAAAGGACTGTTGAGTGGAGAGAGTATATATATGGGAGTTAAAAGATTTTATAATCTTTTACCTACTTTTCTATTCTTAATCTCTCTTATTCTCTCTCTATCTCATATTCTCTGAAGCGTTTTCTTACAGGATTTTTATCAAACACCTTGTGCACACTCTATTTTCTCACTTATTTCTTACAGAAATGGCACCAAAAGACATTATTTTCAATGGAGCTAAGTTTGTTCCAAACAATTACTCAGCTATTCTCTCTAAGGATGAAGCTCCATCAGAACTTCACTTTATTCAGGATTTCCTTGCTAACTCTGAGATTGGGTATGTTTTGACCCAACCACAATCCATCTCTGGAACTCAAATGCTGGAGTTTTGGAGAAGTGGCATGTATGATGATGGTGGTGCTTATGGGTCCCCAAGTATCATCTTTTCAACAGGGGAGGATGAGCATGTAGTGACTCTGGCTACAGTTCGACAGGCTTTACATTTTCCAGAAAACTGTGTCTACAGTTTAACTGTTGAGGAGCCAGTCCTTCAGCAGATGATGGCTAGTTTGGGGTATGAAAAGACATTGGCAAAGCTGGGTCAATTGAAGAGACCTCACATAAGGAGGGAATGGAGTTTCTTCTTTGACTGCATCACAAAGACCTTCGCCAACAAATGTTCTAATTTTGATGCAATCCCTATTCTCAGTCAAAAAATCGGGTATGCTCTCATTAATCAAACTCATTTTGATTATGCAAGTGCTATTTTAGGATTTATTGGGGATATGATGACAGAAGATAGAAATACAGTTTACTTTGCTAGATTCTGTCAGCTTATTTATAGTTTTTGTTGTTCTGATGCACCCCAATTAGCAAGTGAGTTAATTGAACCATTTAAGCTTGCTAAGAGAGCCTTTACTGACTTATTATCTACTGATAATAAGAAAACTGTTTTGAGACCCCTCCAAATTCCTACTTCTGTCAAACAGTCTGATTCAGCCACATATTCAATCATAAATCCTGACGTCCAACCATCCCAACCTCCATCAGCACCTACATAACCAACCACCTCTCAACCTGAACCAACTCAACCAACAATCAGAACTTACTTTCAACCATCAGCTCAATCTTCAGAACAACAACCATCTGCTAAATCATCAAGATCCAAACCTTCTAGAACAAAGTCTGTTCCTCAACCCCAACCAAAGAGAAGGAAGACGATTCTAAGGGATGAATCAGAAGATGAGGAAGCACAGGTTTATGCATCAGAACCTGTGACTATTGAAACTGAAACTCTGGTTTTCAGAAAGAAACAGAAGCTACAGGTTCAACCCCACAGGTAAATGCTGAGCTCAAAGTTCTAATACTTTGAAGAGAAAGAGAATTGCTAGTTCTGATGCTCAAGCGACTCCTTCACTAGCAAGGAGATTGAAGAAAATGAGGGCTAAGAGGCATTTGGCTAAACCTCCATCAAAAGATACTGTTGAAGCTGAAGAAAGGGGTCAGGAATTTCTGATCTCCAAAGAGCCAATTATTATTGAAGCCCTTCCAGAACCAAAAGACACTGTTCAGGATACAGTGGTTACACCTCCTGTCTCTCCTCTTCATGAAACTGTTACAATTGAAGATTCGGAATTAAGTCCTGAAATTGACCTTCAAAGGCTGCACATACCAACTATTCTTTATCTGAAAGCTCCAACAACAGCAGCTCAGCCATCTACTAATAATTCTCCAATCTTAAATGCTGATGCTAAGATACCATCTACACCACCAACTCCTAATCTGGAGATAAATTCTGATGATCAGAATTTAGATGAAGATGTACCTGAATCTCCAGTTGCCTCACACACTCAAGTGCTGTCAGAACATAATGAGTCTTCTTCAATTTCTGCAGACAGTGTTTCTGTTGATACTCCAGCTCCCATTATAGGAAAGGAGGCACTAATTAAGAAGTTTGTTGAGCAAGTTGCTCCCATTCCTTGGGAAGATACTCACAGAGGTGTGGAGTGGACCAAGAAGTGGAATGTATCAGATTTCATTCCAAGCTCCAAGGTACTGACAGACCATATTGGTAAAGCTGACGAGTTGCTCACAAATTCCGATTTCAAGACACACTTAAAGTCACAGCTCTATCTACCAAAAATCTTCAAGGTCTACATTCTCAAACTCATGCTAAGGTTGATAAGCTTCTTGAGTCAGCTGAAAAGATGGATATGGAGACCAAGCTTGATAAAAAGAGGTTTATCAGACCTATTGCTGAAAAGGTTGAAGCAATTGAAAAAGCTCAAGGAAAGCAACAGGCCCAAATTACTGAGGTTCTGCAACATCAAGCTTCTTAGCAAACTCAGTTGGACGAGATTCAATCTTCAGTAGAACTTCTTCTCTCTCTCCTATTATCAGATGATGCCAAAAAGGGGGAGAAGGTAGTTAAGTACAAATGTTCTAATGATCAAGTACTGAAGATGAAAGATGATGAAGTTGATGACCAGGAAAACCCTAACAAGGGTAGAGGTCAAGTTCAAAGTAAAGGGCAGAGCAGCAAGGTTTCTTCTAGGAAACTAATTACTGATGCAAACAAATCTTCTAATCAAAAGAAGATACGTGAAGCTGCTCAAACTTAAAATCTGATAGCAAGTACTGATACTCAAAATCTGATATCACGTTCTGATGAGCAAAGTCTGATGACAAAGCCTGATGTTCTGGTATAAGGTGGAAGTCAAGACTCTCAAAAGTTCATGCAAACTCTGAAGCTCAAGAGGAAGCAGACTACAGTCTACTACAAGGATCCCAAGATTCAGACACTTGATGAAGATATTGCTAGAAGATTATTTCTGAAACATAATCCTGGAATGGATTTGGAAGCACTCAAGGAGGAAGAAGCTAGATTTAAGGCTGAAAAGACAAATCTAAAGACAAAAGCTTATGTTGCTAAGAAACCTCCTAGGCCTAAAGAGAAAGGCATTGTGATCAAAGAGAAGTCAAAATATGAGGCTTCAAAGCCCATGACAAGATCACAGATTGATCCCAAAGACAAAGGGAAAGGAAAAGTTGATAAACCAACCAAGCCACTGGAGATGAAAATTCCTCAAATCCTGATGAAACCAGTGTGCAAAATGGTTCAAGTTACTGATGATACTCTTGTTGAAGATGAAGATGTTCAAACTCTGAAAAGAAGGAAGATTTCTGAAGAATTCAAGACAACCTCTGATAAAGCTCAAGTTGTTCAGAGTGAAGAACATCAAGTTACATCAAAAACAACAAGTTTTGATAAAGTCATCAAGACATCAACCTCTGACAGTGCTCAAGTTGATTTAGACAAGATGGAAGTAGCTGATAAAAAGAAACTTTTATAGAAGAATGTCAAACCATCAGATCCAAAGAAAAGCCAATTGCTGTCTACTTTCATGACTATTGGGTTAAATGCTAGAGAACCAAGAGGTAGAGTTAGGCTAGGTTCTGATGAAGTTAAGATCAAGACAGGAGTTGAAGTTGCTACTAGAGATCCATTTCTATTGACTGACAGACCTCTTGAAGATGTTACACAGAAACACCTTGATAAGGTTATCTTTGTTCAAGTGGTACTGGATGTTCATGACAAGCACAATGTCAAGGAAAATCTGATTCTTTTTTTTGAGGATGGAAGGACATATCAAATGTTAGAATCAGATGTGCTAAACAAATCACTAAAAGAACTTCAATTCTTTCATTACCTTTTAGAGGTAAAGTCTGATATTACCAGGAGATGGTCAAATTTCATATTAAAAGCCATCAGAGATAAAGCAAGAATTTCTGGTTCAAGAGTTACATATTTCATTCCTAACATAGTTGAAAATGATGGAAGTAAAATTCCAATGAAGAAGGATTCTGTTATGCTTGAAGTGATACTGAATGAGAAATGTCTGTGCTAGAATGAAGATTCTTCTAATCCTAAGATAATAAGACTGGATGATGGTTTAGAAAGAAACCATATCTCTGCTTTAAGGACTGTAATCTACCAGATTGGAAGTCAGAATGAAGAGATGAAGCAAGCCGAGACTACACTATCTCAAGTCCTGAGGAGTAAAGAAGAAAAGCTGATATCAAGCTTTGTCAAGAATCATTTTGGATTCAGATTGACTCAGTGAGACTGGTAAAAGCTACAAGGACTGTAAGTTGTAGTTAGTTATCTAGTTAAACTCTATTGCATTTGTACTTAAAAGTTTTTGACATCATCAAATTTATTAACTTGTATATTTTGCATAATTTACAAGTTGGGAGAGATTGTTAGATATATTTGAGATGTCATGTCTAATATGATTTGTGTTTAGTTTTCAGAACTTAACAACAGGACAAAACAAGACTTACTGAAATCAGGACTTACTGGAAGTCAGAACTTAATATCAGAACTTAAGGTCATATCAGAACTTAAGTGCGGGAAGACTTACAGTTAAGGAAGGAAGCTGATTTACAGTAGAAGATCAAGACTAAAATAAAAGAAGATATGCATGAAAAGAGTTAGAAGACTGGAAGACTTGTAGAAGATATCTGATTGATATATTTTAGGAGACAAAATTGTATTCCATATCAATTATAATATATCTTGTAAATGTGTACTATATAAACACAGATTTAGGGTTTACACTATATGTGTTATCATTATCGAGAAGATTATACATTGTAACCTAGCAGTTCTTGGTGATATTGTTCATCACTGAGAGAGAACAAAAGTTCTTATTGTAACAGAGTTTATTCAATATACTTGATCTTTGTTACATACTTGTGTTAAATCGATTTGATTGTATAAAGACTATATTCAACCCCCTTCTACAGTGTTGTGTGACCTATCATAAATTCCTCATTTTATAATTTTATATTTTGATGTATTGATTCATAAATATGACTTTACAAATATTTTTTGACTTGTTGTGTAAGATTAACTTTTTTGACTTTAAAGAAAATGTTTAGAAAAATAGAAGGTAGATTAACTTTTTTTTAACTTGAAGAGAAAGTTTAGAAAAAATATAAGGTACAAGATTAACAAGGTAGAAACGAGGTAGGTTGTTGAGAATTTCAGTTGAACAAGTTTAAATCTAACCCTTGTCCAGTCCTTTTAATTTTTTCCAATAATTCAATTCACAAATCTTCCTTCCTAAACTAACCTTTCCCAACCCCCAATCCAAACATACCCTAGCTAACCTAAATTTAAAACATACTTCAAAAAATTTATCATCAATTATGACAAATCATCATAAATAATACTTTAATTTTAATTTTTAATATCACATGCCAATTATAACATATAATTTTATAGTAATAAACTAAAATTACGAATATCAAACTGAAATTCAGCACGAAGACATAATTAAAAAGTGAAAAACCTAATAAAGTGAGAAATGAAGGACAAAATAAATCACGAAGTAGATAATTGGGGATGAGAATGAGTCTATTTGCGGTGGAGCTGCTAGGAGACATAGTTGAACGTCAAACATATGAGGCAGATATGTGTGTGTGTGTGTTAGTTAAAAGGTGTGGATATATGTATAGTTACAGACATGTACGTATATATAAGAGAGAGGATGAAGTTGAGTAATTAAAATAAATACATGTGAATATGTATATATATAATATTGTATACAAGTTTCCTCCAGTGATGCAGGGGGTAGTAGAGAAAAAGTGGTTAGGAGTATAAAATTGAGTCAACACGTGAAGTAGAAAGATGTATATTATACACACACTTTCTCCCTCTCTCCCTTTCTCCCTCTCCGAAGACTCTTTCTCGGTCTCTCTCCCTAGATTGTCTCCTATTCTCTCTTTCTGAGCAATCTCTCTCTCAGTCTCTCTCTGCAAGCAAACTATGACTATTGATTTTTATTAACTCAGCTCGACTTTTTTTTGATAATTTTAAATAAACCGAATCAGAAATTTTGAATTGTGTAGCTATGATTTTATGAATCATTATTTTATTCGATCGATAATATTATATATCCCTATATATAATCATATCCTTATATATAATAAGCCGATTTTATCTAAATTTTTAGTAATCATACTCATTGACGACTAATGTAGTAAGGACCGTTAGATTGTTAAACAAATGCTCCCTTCATCCCAATTTTTTCGCTTTGTTTGACTTTGACTAACATTTACCCATCATATTTTCATAATTTACAAAATTCAAAAAGTACATATGAAAGTAGATTAAATAAATTTTCTAATGATACAATTTTTTTTTGCATTTCTATTTATATTATAAGCGTAATATTTGGTCAAACTTTGGTCAATTTTACCATTAAAAGTCAAATAAGACAAAAGAATTGGGAAAGGGAACTACAAGAAAAATGTACATAAACATCGGTTTTTTGCCGATGTCTATGTTGTTTGCAACCGATGTTGATGTCGGTGATGTCTATTCTAGACATCGTCCATAACCCGGTGTCTTTAACTTGCTTATACATCGTTTTTGGCAAACCGGATGATGTCCACGCATTGTTATTTATAAAAAATGTTAAAAATTAATAATTTAATAAATAAATTACACCTATTACAACATATTAAACATATAATGATAAATTATGTTTTTTTCCACATAGACATCATATATTTTCTTTTAAGTGATGTAAAATCAGATATTAAACATCGATTTATTTAGTAAAAGGTGATGTCTATATCCGCACTTAGACATCAGTTTTATCCCAAACAAAGTGATGTATATGTTCCTTATAGACTTGAGCATGTTAGTCTTTGACATCAGGTTTTTGGAAAAAGGCGATGTACATCAACTTTTTATACATTAGTTTTTCTTCATTAAAAGTGATGTACAATTGCCTTTGAGACATCAGTATTTATATATTAAAAGTGATGTACAATTGTTTTTTTGACATCAGTATTTATTCATTAAAAGTGATGTACAATTGTTTTTGATATCAGTATTTATTCAGTAAAAGTGATGTATAAGAAGTATATAGACCAAGTGTGTAAATCTTTGACATCACTATTTTTCTAAAAAAATGATGTATTAGTTAAAATAGACATTTATTATAAATAAAACCAATGTCTTGTACTACATAACCAAAACTAAAAACTGGGGAATAACAAGCATCCACACAAATCCAACCATTCGACCATTCAACCATTCAAAGTATCTACATCAACCAACAAAACCCCCAGCATTTGCAAACTAACTAACTACATCACTTTACCACTTGTTCAGACACTTAAATTCTTACTACAAACCAAAATGAATCACTATGCAAAAGAAAGACCTTGAGTACTAGAATTTATCAGATATGCTCTTGGATGAACTGGAGGGCCTCAATGCGTACTTCATCTAGCTGTTTAATGCTGTAAGACAATCGAGTCTTGGCCAACCACTACAAATTCCAAGCACACACAATTCAGTACACATGAAAAGTGTACAACAATATCTCAATATATAGCAAACTGGAAGCGTCAAAGTATACCTTTTTAGTAAAACTCAACTTATCATCAACGATAATTTCTTTCATGTATCGCATTATTACATAAGCGCATTCAATCCCACCAAGTTATTTTGGAGACCCCTATTTCATTAATTGAATGACAAATCAGGCATGTCAAATAAATCATATATATATATTAACAACAACTAGGTACTCGATCTATTGTACTTACACTAAGAAACTTTGCATTGGCCATCTTGTTTCCCATACTGGTTTCAGAGTTGTAACTTTTCAAAGCCCTGCATAAAAATATAAAATATCAGAAAATATACACAAATAATCATGAAACAATACCAAACTATTACGTTAATAAAAATTACCTTGATAACGCCTTTTCTAGTTCTGAAAATTGTGTCGTGTGAGGTAGTGGATTTAGAAAATATATTTCACCTTCCCAGATAATAACCAAAATCCAATGCATACTGTTTTCACAAAAAAAACACCAAAGATAGATTGGACACATCATATACAAGTTTGTACTATCCATGTTTTCAATTTTTAGTATTATAATAATTACTTACTTCTGATTATGCGGAAAAAAAAAAGTTGATCCAGGTTACTCTCTTTCAACCAGTTTAAAATGTAAGTTTCAAAATCAGCTTTCACGTGATATATGGATCCCGGATCAATAAAAGCAAATGTCTCCGCCAGTTCTGGTTTTTCACTAATCTCAAAATGCAAGTGCCTATCGAAAGAGTATTGATATTAGAATGCAAGTCCTGGAAAATTACAAACATTAAAAAGAACTGATCATGTCCTATCGGAAAAAGAAAAAAGGTAACTTACGCCATGTAAGATGCAACTACAGCTTGACTCAACATTTCAAACTCCAATAACGACACAACATTCTCATGCAACAAATAAATCATTTTTTCATGTCCAAACACATCCGGATCACATTGAACCTGGATACTAACCCCGATAGTTTTCATCCAAGTTGTTGCATGTTTATACAATAGGTTAAAGCCCTTTGGCACTTTCACACCTGGCTTTGCTTGAATGAATTGTGCCTTCAAATCCTACAACCCTTCATTCTTTTTATTTTTTCAGCACTTGTTTGGGGCCTTTCTTTTTTTGCACCTGATGATAATATATAAACCAAAATATAATGTACCTATATTTTAATTTTTAATATCTTGAAATGAACAATTTAATTTTAAAATTCCGACAATATTATACATATATATTATTCATCATACCACAACATTTGTGTAGCTAATTAATTCCTCAGGACATGCTAAAAAAGAACCTTGAGCATCACGGACAGTCATCATATCACCACGCGTCTCAGCTGGAAGCAAAGCATCTGGTTTGATGAGGCCATCAACGGAGACACATTGATGTCCAATTGGTCCAATTGGTATATCAAGTCCATGTATTGAATTAGTTAAATTATCCTCGCGAGGATATACCATACCAAATACAACCTTATTCTCTATTCTCTCGACAGATAGCTCACAAGATCGTTGAGCCTACAATATTTAAATAACAAAATTAAAAAACTAAGGTAAAAATAATTTACCTTAGTAAGATAAATCACAAGGTTGCTCACAAAATTAATATAATTTACCAAACTTCCGGGAGGTGAAGGCCTAGTTGGGGCATTTGTAAGAACAAATTCATCATCTTCGTATACCAACACAACTCCTCTTGCAGATGGTGGCTTTGACTTCATTTCTTTATCCTTTTCCTGATCGTAACTTTCCTTTTCAGACCGCATTGAAGAGTGAAAAGTACCTCCATTTTCCATCAATAACTTCAAGTGAGCAATCTCTGCCTCGAGAGCTTGCGTCTTTTTAACAACCAGTTCATCCCTTTGTCGATCACGGGCCATCAACTCTGCCTTTGTGATTTGAATTTTTTGCTCTCTCGGTAGTTTAAAGTATTGCTTTGGAGTGATGTACCCTCCAATAGCCCGAACCCTGCCAGAATGCTCACGACTCTCCAAAGCCGTAGTCTGAACATCTTCACCACCAGAAAACAATATTTCACCCTTCTTTTTTTTCCAACAATGCGTTATGTTAACAAGAAAATAATTTAACCAAAATGGAGTTAACTAGTTTTCACAATTTTTTCACAAATTATAATTTTTCATTGGAGTTGAAACTTACAATTGTATCGCATACAATAGCCAATTCTTCATTGACCTTTTCAACCTCTTGACCATTATTCTGCTTACGAGCCTTTTGCCAAAAAATCAATCTATCTGGTTCTTCTCCCGGATTCAACCTTCCTTATTTGATCTGTTAAAAATAAAGCAATATATAAAAAATAATGCCACTCTTTATGTAAACAAAAGTATATAAACGTGAAGGGTGTCTAGTGAAGATTTATGTAAAAGCAATGCTACATAAACAAAAATATATAATATTTTCTTACCTCGTCTTCTTTTAAACCGATGTAGCCCTTTCTTGACAACCGGTGATGATATTTTCTCTGAGACACTCTTTCACCTTGTGTTTGATGAATTTCCTAAAAACAAAAATTACAAAATTACTTTGTATATATAGATGCAAAAAATTCACCAAAATGACATAATACAAAATTAAAACATACCATCCAGTCAGGATCAATCCTATGTCTCACAAATCTTTTCCAAGTTGACTTACTAACATAACCATAGCCTTTTGGCGGCTTACTCAGCTTCTTCTTTTCATCAATAAATGAAAGCACATACTTTCTCGTCAAACCAGTCTTAAACTGTCGCCATTTACAGCCTGCTGACTTTAGGACTATGTCCTCAATTTCTGGTTTAACTTTGAAGGTAGCCTGAAAAACACAAGTTCACAAAATCTAGATAGTCTGTAAACGACACAAAATCACAACAAGAAAATATTATTTGATAATAATTTTTCATAATTGATCGAGTACCTGAAGCTCTAACCAAATCTTTGATTTTAATTCAGGGTCTATATTTGGCCAGCTAGGAATGTCGACTAGAATCGTAGTCCTAACAAATATACCAATATAGGACTTCAAACGGGCTCTAGTTTCCCCATTAGGAATCCCCCATTCATTGGAAGTGACTTTAACTTTCTTCCCGCGAGCTTTCTTGACAATCACTTTGTACATTGCGCATTTGCCTCACTTACCCCCAAAATTTCTTGTAGCAGTATTAGTTGTAGTATTTTTCGGTTGTTCTGAGTTAGTTGGTTGAGATTCTGATGCATGCCCTTCATTGTTTTCATGATTGTTCGCCACATTCTCCAGCTGCTTAGGGCTTCCATCGCTAACATTCTGTGATGCAGTCTTTTCTGTTTGCTTTTGTTTTTTTGGTGTCATTCTCTCATCTTCCTTTAATATGAAAAATAAGCTAATAATTAACAGATTATAACAACTACACAGTTCATAGTATAATTCCCAACAGAAAAATAAGCAAAATTCTCATTTAATTGTCAAGAAAAATTACAGATAATTCCAAGTAACTAATGAAACAAAAAAAAACAGAGATCACACTAAAACTATCAACGACAACTACAAATAAGGAGAATATATTGAAATTACATTGAAGCAAATTATCTAAACATATAGCTAGACTCATATAACTTTTTGACCCAAATACCCTCAACATTTTCTCTTTTATTGCGAACACTTGCATCATCAATATTAGTAGGGTCACATGTAGGGATATTAGAACAGAATGGGGAGGGTTCTAGGAGGTGTCTTCAGGAGCATCTTCATTGTAAACATCATGATAGTCTCGAGTTGTTGCTGATAACATAACAGACCAATTAGCATCAACTAGATCCTCAATATAAAATACTTGATTGACTTGGTCAACAGAGACATATTTGTCCTTTTTGTGACCTGGTCGATTGAATTTCACAAGAGTGAAACCAAGATCATCTGACTTGACACCTTTGTCACTTGCTGCCCATGTACATAAAAATAGAGGGGCCTTGAATGCATCGTAATCTAATTCCCATATTTTCCTGATCACCCTATAAAATGTTAAATCGCTCTTTATGGGATTTATGTCCTTAGCACTAGAGACTTGGACTGTTCTCGCAACTATTGACACACCACTATTCTGAACTACCCTTGCATTATCTAGATCCTTTGTGTGGTATCGGACCCCTTAAATAACATAACTTTCATAAGTCAACACTAAAAATGAAGGTTTTCTAGCCAACTATCTTATAGTTTTAGATATTGCTTCCGTATTCTCCCTCATTTCTGTATTGACCTACATGTAAATTATTGATGCATATAAGTATATAGAAATTTAAACGCACGACTTATACGAAATAAAAATAAAAGAAAAATCATGTAAACCAACTTTTTGTTCAAACCAATCGGCAAATTGTTGATTTTGCTCTCCCAATAGCCAATGTACACTCTTTTTTTCCCTTGATAAATCCCTTCCAAATAGTTTTTATGCAACCTGAGATTAATCACATCAGATTCAACTATATGTTTTACTTACATAACATATGGTTCCACTTAAGAAGAACTGAAAGATGAGCCTCATCTCGTTCTTTTTCCGCCACTGACTTCATAGTCACACCACCGATTGGACCAGAAATTTTTTCTTGATCTTTCGGAAGACCAGTCGTTCTACTACTCCCGCTAAAGAACTCACTGCAAAATTCTATTGACTCTTCTTTGAGATAACCTTCAGCTATAGAACCTTCCGGATAGAATCAGTTTCTTACATAACTCTTCAATATTTTATTGAATCATTCAAATGGAAACATCCATCTATAAAAAAGCGATCCACATAAACACAGTTCCCTTACTAAGTGGATCATGAGATGTATCATAACATCGAAAAATGACGGAGGGAATATCTTCTCTAACTCACACAAGGTCAAAATCACATCTGATTGTAATTTACATAACTTCGACACATCTAAAACTTTGTTGCACATAGATTTGAAGTAAAAACACAATCTTATGATACTAACCCTAATATTTTTCGGAAGCAGTGAACGAATGCAAATGGGTAGTAGTTGTTGGAGAAGGATATGACAATCATGGGACTTTAAACCATACAATTTCATATATATCATCGATACACAGTTTATGATATTTGAAGCATGTCTGTATGGAAGTTTCAGTCGTATAATGATGATAACATTGTTTGTTTTTCTTTCTTGGAGAGAGTATAGGGGGAAGGAGGTAAGTATGTTCTTTTCTCACCTACTTCTGGAGCTAAATCATCCCTTAGTCCCATGTCAACCAAATCAAGATGCGAGGCAAGGCTGTCTTTACTCTTGAATTTCATGTGAAGAAGTGTCCCAATTAGATTATCACACACGTTCTTTTTGACGTGCATGACATCTAAACAATATCGAACATGGTGAAACTTCCAATACTCTAACTCAAAAAAAAATTGAATATTTTTTCCATGGAGACTCCACCTTTTTTGACTTCCCCCCTTCCCAAAACTGAACTTAAGTTATTGTTATTTCCCCAACACTTCCTCTCCGTTAAGTGGTTCAGGTGCACAACCAAATTCTGGTTCTCTATTAAAAGTTGTCCTTTGCCTCCTCTACGGATGATAAAGATCTAAATACCGACGATGTTCTTGGTAGCTCATTTTTCTACTATGACTTAGATATTTAACCACGGTGTGATCACCGCATACCGGAAAAGCCTTATAACCCATACTGATGCACCCTGACAAATTTCCATATCTTGAGAAGTCATTTATTGTCCACATCAAGATTGCCCTCAAAGTGAAAAAGGATTTGGTATGGGCATCGTACACTTTTGGTTCACCTTCCTCCCATAATTTTTTTAAATCATCGATCAATGGTTGGAGATATACGTCAATGTCATTACCAGGCTCTTGCGGGCCAGAAATTAATGTAGTTAACATCATAAACTTCATCTTCATGCATTACCATGGAGGAAGATTATAAGTTACTAACATAACTGGCCAGCAGCTGTACCGATTGTTTAATCCATTGTTGTGTGGATTTATAACATCGGCCGCTAATCCTAGACGTATATTTCTTGCCTCACTACCAAACTCAGGCTACCTACAATCTACATTTCTACAAGAGGGAGAATCAGAGGGGTGACCCATCTTTCCATCTTTGGATCGATTATTTGCTTGCCGATTATTTGCATGCCAACTCATTAATTCAGCAGTAGACGCGGATTTAAACATTCGTCTAAATCTGGGGATTATCGGAAAATACCACATAACCTTAGCTGACACATTAACCCTAACTTAACCATCTTTCCCAACTTTCCATCGAGAGAGATGACATTTGGGACACTCGAAAGAAGACCAAAAACTGGACCCCTATATAATACGCAGTCATTTGGACAAGCGTGGAATTTAATATACTCAAGTCCTAAATCAGTCTATGTTTTCTTGGCTTCTTACATATTAGACGGAAGCTGATTATTTTAAGGAAGAATTGATCCAATTGATTGAAGCAGATCAGTAAAAGCTTTATCACTTACTCCAAACCTAGCCTTCCAATTATGTAATTTTAAGACAAACTCTAGTTTAGTACACTCACTTCCCTCAAACAGAGGTTGTTCCGCATCACCAACAAACCTCTTAAAGTAATCTGATTCTTAATCGCAATCTTCCCTATTATAGGCTACTTCACACACGTTAAATATTTCTGAATTTGGTATGAGCTTGAGGGAGGACAAGTACTACCAATAGGTGACCTAGTACTATTAACGTGTTTTTCTCCATGCCAAATCCATTCAGAATATCCTAAACTAAACCTGATTCAAAAAGATGACCTCTGATTATATTCACAGAAAACTTTTTGAAGTTAGCGCAGTGTGCAGAAGGACAATGAATTTTCTTGGGGTTTTTAGCATTTTTCCCCGGCAAATATCAAGAAGTTCTCAACACCAATTTCATATTGTAGAGAATCCCTATCGATTATTATCCAAGATTTATCCATTTAAAACCACTTGGTATGTCACTAAACAATTCAGTATAATTATAGTGATTAAGTTTTATGTTTGATGGCTTATATTTATTTTATAAGTCTAATTTGATTTTAAGTATGACAACCACACATAGGGCATACTATACATGACATAAGAAAACTGAGAATTCATATTTAATCACCATAAAATTAACTAGTCATTCAATATGTAATGCAGTCTTAAACATAATGCATATTATACATTTTATTATAATATAAATTGATCTGTAATGCATTACGTAATTCATATTATACATTTGATTATAGTACTAGTATTATAAAATTAACTAGTCATTCAATACGTAATGTATAATCACTAGAAAATTAACTATATTTAATCATATTTAATCAAACTGAGTATAATAGAGTCAGATCAGAGATGCACATTTACAAATGTATAATCACATACGTGTTATACATTTCATTTACAAATGTATAATCACACTTACAAGTAGCTAGAACTTGCTTAGAAATCGCGGAGAAGACTAATATCCTATTGTTATGCAATTTGTTTTCAAAAGTAAAAGATGTGAATCCTATATTATTAGCAAAACGTGTTTTGCTTAATTCTCTATTTTTAAGATCCATCTAATTTTTATTCTGCAGAGACACAGGCTGATTATTTAAACAATATTACGGAAAACACACGTGCTCTAAAAAGACATTACTGTACTAAGGAACTACTAACGATAGATCAACATAAACTCGATAAATTATTGCAGTAAAGAATAATCAACTACAGAGCACATAGACAAAAAAACATTATCAAAACTAACAAAACAAATCAAATGCTTTCTTGATCGAACACAAAAGACTATAATCAAACTGTTCACATTCTCATACAAAATATTATTTATGCAAAAATCTATAGTAAAGAACCTACATTTAGCATAAGAAAAAAAGGAAACTAACACATAAATTAAACAAAGTTAAAAAGGAAACTTACCAACGATCAGAAAATGAAACAACCCTATTGTCCTGCAAAAACAAGTCAAAAATTACAAAAGTACAAACAAATGAAAACCTAATTTACAAAAATAAAAAAATATCAAACAAAATTACAATAGTACAGACAAAAACACCCAAATTACCTAAAGCTTTAAATCTTTTTCTCAAATTAGGTCCTGTATACAACAAATTAACAAGTATTAGGAACTTCAAAAGATACTGAATTAATAAAAAAATTAGGGTTTCGAATTAAAAACCCCCCAAATTTATAAAATTAGGGTTTCGATTTCAAAAACCCTCAATTTATAAAATTGGTCTTCATACAGAGAAGACCAGTTCGATTCGAGTACATAGATAACTTACCAGAGTACAGAGTTTAACAGAGATAAGCTTAACAGAGTATGAGATGAGTTGAGTTGAGAGAGATGTGAGCGGAGTTGAGATGGTGAGATGGTGATCAGAGTTCAAAGAAATGGTGAGAGAGAGAGAGAGGGAGAGAGAATAAGCAGAGAGAGGGGGTTCGACAGTTTTTCAGTTTTTAGTTTTTAATTTTAGTTTTTAGTTTTTAGTCTGAAGAGAGATGGTGAGGAATGGGGGAACAAAAAATAGGTTAAGGGGGGAAATTTTGAGGGGGGGATTTTGGAACAGAGATTGGAGGGGATTTTGACTAAGGGGAAAAACTAAGGTAGGCGCGAAAATGTTTTTTTTTTCTCGTGAAGTTTAGACATCGGTTTAATAATAACCGATGTCTTTAAAGAACAAAGACATCTGAAAAATACGGGATGATGTCATTAAAACTTTTAACAACAGTGGCTCTGGCAACCGATGTCTAATGTGTGATGTCTATTGACAATTTTCTTGTAGTGAGATTATAACAGTTAGATCTAAAATAAAGGAATAGTCTATAATTAACAATATAAAGGTTCCCTAAATTGAATAAAATATTCTACATTTTCAATTATCTAAACCAAAAGAAGTAAAAATCCTAAATTAAATTGAATATTAATGCAAAATTCGTAATGTCTTTTTCTTCAATTTCTAAATATTTTTATTTAGAAAATACTTTTTAAACCATCACTAAATTAAACATTATTTCGTGAGTTTCACACTTTCACTTGAGCGGTAAATTCATCAAAATCTTATTTGTAGAATTCAAGATAGAGCTGAAATAAAATCAAACAAAACACGTTATTTTTTTCATTTGTTTGAACTTTAGTTTTATTAACGGTAATCATAATAAAAACTAATTACATGCTTCCTTTATTAAATCTCCAAAAACTTGTAAAACACAAAATATCAAAACTTTTAGAGTCAATCCTCATTTTCTTACTCTTTTTGTCATCCTCGTCATTGCATTTTCTCTTATTATTGACGTCGTGGGTCCTCATTATCAGATTGCTGACCAAGTAGAGGACTCCTCAATTTTTAAACCAAGACCTAACATCAACGATTGAGAATCAATACCAAGCTTTTTACATAGCTCTTTCTATCGGTAATCAAGATATGCCTTTAGACACTGGCCTATGGTGAGCAAACCAGCTGCAAACATCAGAAATTCCAGGATAATCGTTCATTGTACTTTATGTCAAAAATTTTAAAACAAATCCAGCCCAGATTTAAATTTGTCTACCGTTGCTTTTAATTTTTAAACACAATAGTAAGGGACGACTAGTGAAAATTGCATTTGAAATCCATGTAATGTTTCTCGAATAATATTTTCTACTCTTTCAATGGTTGGTGCTATTAATCACAGTGGTCTTAACTTGAGTTCTCTAGATATTTCTTTGACAATAAAACAAGCAATACCTTTATATTTCTTTATAATTTTGTTGTTATTATCAATTTACAATTTCATTGTTATTATCAACCTTATTATCAAATTAAAGGTAATCATAATGATTACGTGTTGCCTTTACAAAACTCCCAAAACTTGCAAAACTCACAACATTTTCAAAGCCAATTTTCCTTTTCTTAATTTTCTTGTATTCCTTACCGTTGCATTTTCTCTTAAATTTAACACTGTGAAGATCTTCATTACTATATTGTTGCAATTTCGATCCTAATCTTGAATCAGGTGAAGTAGGTGAGTTTGAGTGCATTAATCTTGAATCAAATAAAGTAGGTGAGTTATGCTAACTTGGCGATCACAAACATTTCAGAAAGATGTTATGCAAATTCTGGATAACTATTGTTGCCTCTTTACAACAATGGGATTCAACAAAGAAAAAGACTTGGATCGATGAGATGGTATATATGTGATGACCATCTCATATCCAACATATTTTCGGACACGCTTCCAACCAGGTTTTCGGACGGGCTTTCAACCAAACATTCCAGCCTGGCTTCCGATTTGGCTTCTGAATGGGCTTCACGACACGTTTTCCAACATATGTTCCCTTGACTAACCCAAAACTTATGAGTCACTAACTCATTTTAAAAACTCATAATCATGCATATGTTCTTTTTGTTACATGGATCGAAATAAATAGTTTTGTAACTTTCGGTGCTAATATATCAGAGACTCTTATTCTCTTTTCATTTCTTACTATGTATCATAATATTATCTTCAAAGTTTATAGTTTCTGACTAACAGTCACATTATAACTAACAAATAAACATTTACCCAAAATATAACCAAAAATCAATAACATCTAATTTCACTATCCATTTGACACCAATTAATCAATAATCCCCCCACACACAAAACAATGCACAAATAAGTCATCAAAAAGGTAATATGAAAATTAGCTCATATTACGTTAATGATGAACAAATACATGACTTGTATTTTTAGACTAAAGAGAGAAAACATGAAATATAAATTGTATAAACATGACTTAGATGTGATAATGTAGCTACGTATAAGAATATATTATAATTCTAAACTTTACATACAAAAACCTATATCTAAAGGACGATTGAGCAAACATAACCAACTCATAATCAACTGGTGGTGCTAGAACTTGTAGTTATATATTTATAACTCTTTGGCTAAATTATGCCATTAATTATTTCTAATTTGTTTTTAGGTGATAAAGCAATACATATAGATCAGTAGATAAATTTTTATGATCCCGAACATAAGACTTCAATATTATGGGAAGAAACTAGAGTATTTATGTAAATTGTAAAGTGTTGTTTGTAAGCAACATAACTGCATAGTTGACTCAAATCGCTCCAAACACGTTTACAATATATACTGAAAATCAATTTATTACATCAAGTCATGCATTGCATATCAAAAGCAAAGTTATGTAATACTTATAAATAATACATAGTTGAATTGAATCAAATTAATAATCTAAATATGAATATATACCACACACCACTCCAAGCAAACTTAAAACACAAAAAAAATCATTAAATTTTTAAAACCCTAACTTATATACACAAAAAATCGTACATACTTATCTATAATTATCACCCACTCCGCTACATACAAATAAAAAAAATATACACACAATCTAAACTATAAAACCCCATTATCTCGAACGAAATTATCACTAACATAAGAAAGCTACATGAATAGTTCATAAACAAATAAAAACACTATAAACACAAACACCACCCACTAGGGGTGAACAAAAAACCGATCAAACCACAAAATCGACCCAACCCGCCTCTTATTTCAGCCGACGAAGCCGAACTATCAAAAATCTGAAGTTTAATTGGTTTAATTTTTTGTCAACCCGAATATAATGGGCTGTGTCAAGTTTCAAAAAAATTATACCCTCTTACTAACCCAACCAAACCCGATTTTATAATTATAGTATTATTATTTGAAATTTTAATTTTATGTATTTATTGTATTAAATAATATATTCAAATAAAATTATTATTTTACGGATAATACACCATAAGTTATTGAATTTAAACTAGAAGAGTACACGGTACGTATAGTATTCAATAATATTTATCTTCTGTTAAATTATGGAGTACTGCTAGTTTACTTCAACTTTTGATTAAATTTATTTGAAGTTTTGACGCCTAAGAAATATTTAAATAATATTATTCGAGTTTTAATCCAAACCAACCTGACCCAACCCAACCCAATGTATATAGGGTAGGGTTGGGTTGATAATACTTTTTTGGTTAACGAGTTTATTTTTTTAAAAACCAAACTAATTGGGTTGGTTCGATTTATTACCTCTAACCCGGCTAACCCGACCCGCGTTCACCCCTACCACCCACCATATCAATCAAGCCAAATTAAAAAACTCAAAAAATGACAAAAATCATCACAAAAGACAAGTGTAGTGAAATCAACAACATAAGCATGAGTTTGCGGCTTGGAATGAACCTTTGAAGCAATTTACAAAACACTAATTTATGAGCCGGTCACTCAAATACAATGAGGTTTTAGAGAGAGAAGATTTAGATTGAGAAATATGAGAATGCAATGAGGCATTGAGGGATGGGTTATGGTGTGTGTGTGTGTATGTGTGTGTGTGGTTACTCTAATAGAAACCAATTTTAGAATGGGTTAAATGGTTATTTGGTCACTAAAGGGGAGCTCAACTTGAAAGTAAGTACTTAAACCCAAAAAACTTGCGGTCAACTAACTGAACTAATATAAAATTGCATTTACACCACCGACGTTAACATTTCTAACGGGACTAACGGAATGCTAATGTGGCTCGATGACATGTTAAAAAACGTCAAAATGGTCTACTGATTTGTCATATCCCCTCATATTTGATACAACCCGACCAATAACACTCTATGTACACACAAATTGGGGATAAATTATGATTAAGATTATTGAACATACATACACTATATATACAATATATATATATTTATATATAATTAGAGAGTAAAGAGAGAAACTAAGAGTATGAGTTCGTCAAATTCACAATCCTCTAGGTCATATATGTAATGTCTTCAAACGGGAGTTAAATGCGAATGTGGTATTCTTGATGCATGTTGGGAGTTACATTTAAAAAGACCTAAATTGGAATTGGGTATATGAACCCTAGAATTTACCTGACCGATTCTTCTTTGTTCGTTTCTTTTTCGGTTGAGAATTATTTGGGATGGTATCGTCATTTGATGTATGAATTTGTTTAATGGATGAAGTTGTTTAATGAATAGAGATGGAGTGTTTGAGTATTTACTGGAAATGATTGTGAAATGGCTATTTGGTCACTGAAGTGGAGCTCAACTTGCAAGTAGGTACTTATCCTATCTGGTGTGGCAATTGATCCGTTAAGTTTAACGAATTCCATTAAAAGTTAAATCAATTTAATGACAGTGAAAGTTATTTATCGTTCAAGTACCAAATTAATATTAAATAGAGGTTTGGTTACCCAATTGCAAGTTTTTTGAGTTTAAGTACCTACTTGCAAGTTGCGCTTCACTTCAGTGACGAAATAGCCATTTAACCCATTTTAAAATGGAAACTAGAAACTAAATATATATTTTTTAAATTACTTCGAAATATAACACATATGGTATGCAAATCGATCGTTGAGATATGGAGAAAAATACAGTGAAGTCGGATTTAAAAAAAAACTTATCGTTTGACAGGAAAAATTAAATTAAAAATGGAGGGGAAAAGCTGAGATTGTGTATGAGATGGAGCAAATTAGTTGGGTGTTGGGCTTTTAGGGGGGCATTAGATTAACTTGATCTAATGGCTTAGATTAGTTTATAGTTTCTATTTTAAATTTAATTTATATTTGATCATTTGCCTTTTATATTATATATATGGAAATGTTATTCCCGGAGCTACTTTTTTATTTCCAGAGCAAAAGAAGATTGAAAAGACAAAATTACCCTCAGCATTCACAATTTCAAAGCCCTGACAAATATGAATGAATATGAGGGTAATTTGGTCCTTTCACATATTTTATGCTGAAAATTAATAAAGAGCTCTGGAAATAATATTTTTTAATATATATAAGGTAAATATGTACTTATGTGTGTGTTTGGAATGTGGAATGTAGAAGACGTGAATATGAATTTATAGATGAACGTGTTTGGAAAACGGATTGTGGATATATAGACATAGAATTTGTATGTATATGTAGACATGTTTGGAGTGAGAGTTCGGATTATAGAGCGAAAAAGCCCATATGAATTAAAGTATTTTTTTATCTCTAATAAAACTTTGATACCGTAAGAATGTAGAGAGAAAATATGGGTTAAGCTTATTGATAGGCAATAAAATAAACCCTGATTGCGTAATTAATATCGCATTAATTATATCCGGTTTGATCTGCAAATAAAGCCCATTTAAATAGGCTCAAAATCCTGAATATTAATTATTTTCGTAATTAATAGATATGGGTAAAATCAGCTGACAAATAGAGTTCAATTGAAGATATAATTCCTTGGATAATGATCTCTAAGAAATCTCATAGGATAAGGAATCAATTTACATTCTAGGACTCCAAAGTCTATTCTAAATCTAAGACTTGTCCACCAAGTCTCCTAACCCTAATCTAATTCAAGGCATCACATGCCTATATAAGGGGCCTCACCCTACAATTCAGAATTACATTTTTGACTTGATCCTTAGCATACAGCAAGGTACGTAGGCATCTTGTGAAGGCTGATTGAGTCACGAAATACGAGAGCAGTCAAATAGAGCTTTGAGCTCACGAACCCTGGTATTAAATACACCCCTAGTTATTTACCCATAACATTTGGCGCCGTCTGTGGGAAAAGCAACAATAGCCATGATGAACACACGGAGTAGAAACAACGTTCTTGAAGGAACACCGGCTGGGACTACCCAGAAAATTTCATCCGCCATTGAGATTCCCCCTCACTCAACTTACTCCCAAGGGGTAGCGGGTCCTTCAATTTTCCAATCTGAACCACAGCCACCCCCAGCTTTAGGGGCAAATCCTCAAAATCTGAATCTGAATGCTCTTTTCAGAACTCAATCCGCGGGCTTTGAGATATCAACCATAGTGCATCACATGCCCATAAATCCCACCTATGGGATGCCAATCTACTCGAAGGCTGGAGGGAGTAGGCCACCCCTGACACCTCGATCCCAGCCTTGGGACGACCCTAATTATCTTAGAGGTCTACAACCAATCAACAATGAAAGAGATGTATCAGGACCCTATAAAACTGAGAAAAGTGGAGAGTTAACTGATGAAGATGCCCATCATAGGAGGAGAAGAAGGGATAAAGAGCCCCACGGTAGGCACCTCGAGCCCGTTGAGGGCAGGCAATCCAGATTTCAAGAAGTTCCAGGAGTGGCATCCCAGACTTTCGAGGAAAGAATATGTGCCCATGAGGCAGAAATCCTAAGGCTGAGGAGGGACATAGAGAGGAGTCAGGCTAGGCAGCCAATAAGGGCCAACCAAGCTAAAGGAACTAGGGGAAATGCCCAGGTCATTGATTTGGAAGAAACTCCTGGGAGAAAATCAATGGATATCCCTCGGGGAAACCCGTTTGAGTTACTCCCCCTCGGAGACCCAGACGATCCAACCCCGCCTTTCACGGCAGAAATTGTTAGATATATTTGATAATGTCATGGCTAATATGTTTTATGTTTAGCTTTCAGATCTTACTTGAACAGGATAGATCAGTACTTAACTGTTGATCAGTACTTATACTGGAAGTCAGGACTTAAGGATATCAGTACTTATGTTATCAGGAGATAATCATCAGAAGATAGATATCAGAACTTAAGTGCTGAAGGATGATCAAATAAGGACAGTAGCTGATTAAAGGAAAGAAGATCAAGATAAATATAAGAAGAGATATGCATGAAGAAGGAATTCTGTAAAGAATGGAATACTTGGAAGAAAAGATATCTGATTGATATATTTTAGGAAGCAGAATTATATTCCATATCAATTAGCGATTATCTTGTAACTATGTGGTATATAAACACAGACATAGGGTTTACACTATATGTGTTATCATTATTAGAGAAGATTATTGATTGTAACCCTAGCAGCTCTCGTGATATTTGTTCATCACTGAGAGGTAACAGTTCCATACTGTAACAGAGTTTATTGTTTCAATAAAGTTTGTTTTCTGTTACTTAAGTTCTTAAAGTTCGATTTGAGTGTACTATACACTGTATTCACCCCCTCTACAGTGTGTGTGTGTGACCTAACAATTGGTATCAGAGCCTATCTGTTAACATACATACAGTTAAAGATCCAAACACAATCATGTCGGACACAGAAACTCCAACTAAGCCTACCAAAACTGAGGAACCACCAAAGACACAAATTCAGAGTCGGTATGAGACCATCAGAGTTCCCATACTGAGACCATCTGAATATCCCATATGGAAGGTAAGGATGACCATGTTCCTGGAAGCAACAGATCCTGAATACCTTGATAGAATCAAGGAAGGCCCTCACAAACCAACCAAGCTCGCTGTTGCAGTTGCAGGTGAAGCAGCAAAGACCGTACCAAAGGAGAAGAGTGATTATACTGCTGAAGACATAGCATCAATTGCTAAGGATGCTAAGGTACGACACTTACTGCATAGTGCCATTGATAATGTAATGTCAAACAGGGTAATCAACTGCAAGACTGCTAAGGAGATATGAGATGCTCTGGAAACAAGGTGTCAGGGAACTGACATAATTAAGAAGAACAGGAAGACAATACTCACTCAAGAGTATGAACACTTTGACTCAAAGACTAATGAGTCATTGAATGATTTATATGATAGATTTGTCAAACTTTTGAATGATTTGTCATTGGTTGATAAAGAGTATTATCTTGAAGATTCAAACCTTAAGTTCCTGTTAGCTCTTCCTGAATGCTGGGATTTGAAGGCAACAACAATAAGAGACAACTACAATCTTGATGAAACAACTCTTGACGAAATCTATGGAATGCTCAAGACTCATGAGCTGGAGATGGAACAAAGAAGCAAGAGGAAAGGAGGAAAGTCAAGGACAGTTGCTCTTAAGGCTGAAAAAGAATTCCCCAAAGCAGCTTCCTCAAAGAAAGACAAGGGTAAAGCTCTTTTCATAAAGTCTGATACTGAGTCATCAAGTTCTAAGAGTGATGATGACTCAGATTCTGAAAGCTTGCCTGAGACTGATGCTGATGAGGAGATGATGAAGCTGTGTGCTCTTATGGTGAAAGGAATCACAAAGATTGCATACAGGAAGTTCAGGAAGGGAAAGAAGTTTTCCAGGAAAGGCATAAGTTCTGATAAGAAGAATTTCAGAAGATCTGAAGGCAGAGGAGGAAAGTCTGACAGAGGAGATTACATCAATGTTAAATGCTATAACTGTGGTGAGAAAGGCCACATATCTCCTGATTGCAAGAAGGTAAAGGGTGACAAAGGCAAGGCTCTTGTCACAAAGCAGAAAAGCTGGACAGACACCTCAGACTCTGAAAGTGAGGAAAACTATGCATTGATGGCAAATGTTGATAAAGAAAGTGCTGAGAGCAGTTCTGAAGCTGCTAAAACAAAGGTACCTCAGACTACTTATGCTTTTCATACTGATATTATTAATGAGTTGAGAAGATATCTTAAAACCATGTTTGTTAGTTATAGAGATAAAACTTTAACATGTGAAAGATTAACTTCTGAAAATCTTGCATTTAAGAAAAGAAATGATTTCTTAGAAAAAGAGTTAGTCATGTTCCATCAAACTCAGAAGGATAGAGATGATGCTTTTTATGTTAGGAATGAAGTGCTAAAAATAAATGAATCTCTAAAAACTGAGTTAGAAAAGGAAAGAGAGATTATCAGGACTTGGACTAACTCTGGCAAAACAACTCAAAATTTGCTAAGTAGTGGAAACTGGAAAGAGGGCTTAGGTTATGGAGAAGATAAGAATGATAAAGGAACTGAAGAAATTAAGTCTGTTGATAAGCAAAAGCCAAAGTTAAAACCTGTTAAGTTTGTAACTGTAAAGTCTGAAAATGAAAAATCAGAAGTTACAAATAAATTAACTTCTGACAAACTAAAACAGGAAAAGACAGCTGAAGTGAACATAGGCTTAATGACAAAGAAGCAGCTTAAGCATAAGCTGAAAGATGTTAAGAATGCAAACAAGGTAAAATCACCTAGGAAAAATAGGAATGGAAAGGAAGGTGTGAATAAAAGTAATAATTATAAACCTGTTCCTGATGCTTCTAGGAAAACATGTCATAACTGTGGAAGTTCTAACCATCTGGCTTCTTTTTGCAGGAAGAATAAGAATATTTACTCCTTACCTTCAAAGTTAGGAGTTAAGAGTCAGTCTGTTAGATACAAACCACAAAATCCTTGTTTTCATTGTGGTAGTTTATGTCATTCCATTTATACTTGTAAGGAATATCATAACTTGTACTATGATTATTATCAAATAAAACCTTCTTTGAAGAAAGTTTCCATTGTTCCTTCTAGTGTAAATTCTGATTCAAAGTCTGATAGTGTAAGTTCTAATAAGAAAAATGTTAACATAAACTCTGATGCTAAATCCGCTGCAAATGTTAACAAACTTAATAAGGTCAAAGGATCCAAGCAAGTCTGGGTCCTTAAAACTAATAATTAGTGGTCTTTGTGATTGCAGGGCAACAGAAAAAATATTCTAGTTCTGGACGGTGGATGTTCAGGACATATGACTGGAAATAAGGCCCTGCTATCAGACTTTGTGGAAAAAGCTGGCTCAAGTGTTTCTTATGGAGATGGCAACATTGGAAAGACATTGGGATATGGCAATATCAATCTTGGAAATGTCATAATTAAACAAGTAGCTCTGGTCTCAGGACTTAAACACAACCTACTGAGTATAAGTCAAATCTGTGACCGAGGTTATCATGTTGATTTCTTTGAAGAACACTGTGAAATTGTGAGTAAATCTAAAGGCAAAGTTGTTCTGAAAGGATACAGGCGTGGTAACATTTATGAAGCTAAGTTTTCAACAAGTACTGATGGTTCTGCAATCTGTCTGATGAGTAGAGCATCAATTGAAGAAAGCTGGAATTGGCATAAGAAACTCTCTCATTTAAATTTCAACAATATAAATGAACTGGTCAAGAAAGATCTTGTGAGAGGATTGCCAAACACAGTATTTGCTCCTGATGGTCTTTGTGATTCATGTCAGAAAGCCAAACAAAGAAAATTTTCATTCAAGAGTAAGACTGAATCATCAATTCTTGAGCCTTATCATCTACTACATGTTGATCTATTTGGTCCAGTAAATGTCATGTCTATTGCAAAGAAGAAGTATGCGTTGGTCATAGTGGATGAGTTCACCAGATACACATGGGTGTATTTCTTGCATACAAAAAGTGAAACTGCATCAATCTTGATTGATCATGTCAAACATCTGGATAAAATGGTCAAAGATTCTGTGAAAGTTTTAAGGAGTGATAATGACACTGAGTTCATGAATTTGATAATGGAAGAGTTCTGCAAAAGCCATGGAATAAAGCAGGAATTTTCTGCTCCTGGAACTCCACAGAAAAATCCAGTTGTTGAAAGGAAGAATAGAACTCTCATTGAAGCTGCACGTACAATGCTTGAAGAAGCAAAGCTTCCAACCTATTTCTGGGCTGAAGCTGTGCAGACTGCTTGTTTTACTCAAAATGCAACACTCATTAACAAGCATGGAAAAACACCATATGAGATGGTGAAGAAAAAGAAGCCAAATCTGAAATACTTTCATGTATTTGGATGCAAGTGTTTTGTTCTCAAGACTCATACTGAACAGCTATCAAAGTTTGATCTAAAAGCTGATGAAGGAATCTTTGTTGGATATCCACTTTCCACAAAAGCCTTCAGAGTCTATAATTTGAGAACAAAAGTAGTCATGGAATCTATCAATGTCTCTTTTGATGACAAGAAGATTACTGGTCTTGAAGATTTCATTGACCATGATCAGCTGAGATTTGAAAATGAAGACTCAAATTCTGATACTGAAAATCCTGAAAGTCTAAGTCCTGATACTGTAAACTTTGATGGAATAAACTCTGATGTTATTGAAACTGTGGTGGCTACGCCAAGGGAAGATGCACCGATGCAGGGGGAGCATACTCAAGATCCTACCACAGCTCAAGAAACATCAGAACATACATCTGGCTCTTCAAATTCTGATTCGTCAAGTTCTGATAAGCCAAGTTCTGATAGTGCTGAAAATTTAAATACTGAAGACTCCAACTCAGAGAGCATAGTTTCAGGGGGAGCATCAGAAAATGAAAATAAAGATAGCATGGATCATGGGGGAGCATCCAGTTCTAGAGAAAACCTTCCATCTGCAAGGAAGTGGACAAAATCACATACACCTGATTTGATAATTGGAAATCCTGATGCAGGTGTCAGAACTAGAACAGGTACTTCAAATGAATATCTTTACAATTCTTTTCTCTCTCAGAATGAGCCAAAGAAAGTGGAAGAAGCTCTTCAAGATGCTGATTGGGTGCAAGCAATGCAGGAAGAGTTGAATGAATTTGAAAGAAACAAAGTCTGGACCCTAGTGTCAAGACCAAAGAATAGATCTGTTGTTGGTACAAAGTGGGTATTCAGAAACAAAACTGACAGTGATGGCATAATTACAAGGAATAAGGCAAGGCTGGTTGCAAAAGGATATTCTCAACAGGAGGGAATTGATTATGATGAAACATTTGCACCAGTTGCTAGGTTAGAAGCCATAAGGATATTCTTGGCTTATGCTGCTCACAAAAAGTTTACTGTCTTTCAAATGGATGTGAAAAGTGCTTTTCTCAATGGAGAATTGGAGGAGGAGGTATATGTTGAACAACCTCCAGGTTTTGTAGATACCAAACATCCAGATTATATCTACAGGCTTGATAAAGCACTTTATGGACTTAAGCAAGCTCCTAGAGCATGGTATGAGACTTTAGCTCAGTTTCTTCTGGAAAGTGGATTCAACAGAGGGACAATAGACAAAACACTGTTCTACCTCAACCATGGAAAGGACTTACTTCTGGTCCAGATTTATGTTGATGATATCATTTTTGGAACTACAAATGACAAACTTTGCAAGAAGTTTGCCAAACTAATGCAGTCAAGATATCAGATGAGTATGATGGGGGAACTTAACTATTTTCTGGGCCTTCAAGTCAAGCAGAATGAGGAAGGCACTTTTATTTGTCAAACCAAGTACACCAGAAACTTGCTGAAGAAATTTGGAATGCAAGATTGTTCAAGTGCATCCACTCCAATGGCCACTGCAACAAAACTGGATAAGGATACCGGTAAATCAGTAGATATTACTGACTACAGAGGTATGATTGGCTCTCTACTCTATCTAACTGCTAGTAGACCTGATATCATGTATGCTACCTATCTTTATGCAAGATTTCAAGCAGATCCAAGAGAACCTCACTTAACAGCTGTAAAAAGAATCTTTAAGTATCTTAAAGGAACAGCTGCTCTGGGATTATGGTATCCTAGAGAATCAGATTTTAAACTAATAGGTTACTCAGATGCAGATTTTGCAGGTTACAAAATTGACAGGAAAAGCACAAGTGGAAGCTGTCAATTTCTTGGAGGCAGATTGGTTTCTTGGTACAGCAAGAAACAAAAGTCAATTTCCACATCAACTGCAGAAGCAGAGTATATTGTTGCACGAAGCTGTTGTGCACAGATTCTTTGGATGAAGAATCAGTTACTGGATTATGGGTTAACATATTTCAAAATCCATATTTACTGTGATAATCAAAGTGCTATTGCTATGACAGGTAATCCAGTTCAACACTCTATGACAAAACACATCAGCATCAGGTACCACTTCATCAGGGAACATGTGGATGAAGGTACAGTGGAATTGCATTTTGTTCCCACATATTAACAACTAGCAGATATCTTCACAAAACCACTGTGTGAAGCTACTTTTACAAGGTTGGTAAATGAACTTGGAATGGTTTCAGGTTTTTTCTCTAAATCTGCTTAGTCTTGTTCTGTGTTATCAGACTTTATGCTCAGTATTTACAGAATTAATCTCATTGTGTATTCTGTGCTTAATTGATAAATGTCTTTAAGTACTGACCGTTGTCTGATATATGTTTCTAAACTCTGATAAGTGATATGTATGTTCAAGTACCTATTCAATCCTATGAGGATAACTGTGCTAGATACTGACCTAGTAGTCTTCAATAAACAAATGATTCCATGTAAGAAGTAATTATTTCAGTGGAAATCTTATGACACTAGCAAATTCTGATAATTGAGCTTAGTTAAGTTTACTTTGTATATCTTATTACTAAGTCACAAATTAGAATAGTGCTACTCATCTGTTAAGTTCTGATACTAGTAAAACTGCTGAATGTACTAAGTGTTGATAAACCTCACTTATCAAAAGAAAAAGCAAAAAGATCAAAGAATAAAATCAGGTACTCCTTTGAGATCTAGAGTAAAAATGTGGAAGGGACGACCCAAGTGCATTGCTGGTATTAAGTAAATATGCATTAGAAAAGCAAAATATTTTCTTGGTGACTTTTCACACTCTATGATTACTGGAGAAATACTCTGATAATAGCATAATTCTGATAAACAGTCGTGACTCACTTACACTGAGAAGCCACTGTAAAATAGAATTTCAAAAGATGCATAAAATTAGCACAAAACAGTTGAGGTGGACTCAAGCATGAACTCATTCATCAGTAGGTTTCAGGACAATGACAGCTCTTTAGCAAAATTTTAGTTATGCCTTATTTCTAAGATGTACTGAAGTGACTCAGACTTTACTCTTTGTCTGTTATTTAGCTTAATGCACACACTAATCACTCCATATGAATGATAAAAATTACTGTGGTGGTCTATGTTATTTTAGATAAACAGTCACTGTGTCACTTTGCACAAATTTTGAGGACAAGTTCTAGTTACACGTTCTAATGATTAAGTTCTGAAGTCTATAACTCAGAACTTGTATGAGGATTTACTAAGATGGGCATTCCTTTTTCGAGTTAAGAAATTATGTTCTGATGACTGTTAAGTTATGATATAAGTCTAAGTTCTAATATTACAGTCTAATGTTTTACTTGACTTATCTGTGAATAAAATTTGATAACAGTCTCAGTTAATAATTGAATATGTTGAAGTGGAAGATTAATAGTCACTATGGTTAGGGTTAATGGTATTTGTACCTGAACAGTCCAATGTTACTTGTTTCTTGTGCGCTTTAAACCATGTTTCCTCTTTCCAATGAATGTTATTCTTTTTCAAAGTCTAGGGAGACGAGGTAGAATTAATTCTAACTGTCAGCATTCAATTTCTTTGCATCTCCTGGCATTCTCTTGCCTATATAAGCAGCCACTTCACATCAGTCTTTCCATCAAATTCTTCTCACACACTTATCTTCATACTTCTTCTTTCAAAAACACAATGGTCAGATACAACATGTTTTTGAACTACCAAAACTTCAATATGGAGCTAAGCTCAACCACTTCACATCAGTCTTTCCATCAAATTCTTCTCACACACTTATCTTCATACTTCTTCTTTCAAAAACACAATGGTCAGATACAACATGTTTTTGAACTACCAAAACTTCAATATGGAGCTAAGCTGTGCCGATTGGCAGCAGGAATGTCATGTCACAGCCATTCCTGAGGAGATATGGGACTCTGTCCCACAGGAGGTACTGACACACCTCCTGTTCTTCTATATGGACTACCATCGCCATCTGGAGCGATTGGAGGAGGAAAGGCTGGCAGCTCTCCGCCAGCAAGAGCGAATCATCAGACTCGCCATTCTGTTTGTCGAGAGTAGGAAGAAGAAGAAATGATTTAATCTTGTCTTCTTCCTGTTTTTCTTCATCATCAGCTTTGTCAGGCTTCTTAGCTAGGACTAAGGCTGTTGATGTTCGGTTTAGAAGCTTAGGGAAAATCTTGTATAAGTATTGATGTAATTTCCATTTCATAAATGTATTGTCTTGATATATTAATGAAAGTTGTTTTTACTTCAAGATTTTGTCTCTGAGTTATTTTATCTTGTGTTGATAAATCCTGATTGATATTCTGATGACCATATAAATTTTGTTTTATATTAAGTTCTGATTCGTTTTCAGCACTTACTTATCAAATTTATCTTGGTCATTTTCATGTGATGTATTTTCAGAATATTAATGATGCAGTGAAAAATAATTCAATCAGTGATAACGGTTTAAATTTTGAATTAAAACTGTTTCTCTTGATAAATGGAACGGTTTTTCCTTGAAACTAGGCAAATGGGTAAGTAATGATTCCTGTTTTCTCGAGCCCAGTAACTGTCCGTTATTACTGCATGTCTGACAGGTGTCCAACGGTAACATTTTTGTTCAGAGTATAAGTACAACAGAGAGAAGATTTCTTTAATCTTTTATTTTCTTCATATTTTATCTCTCTCCTTACTTTTACTCTCTTTCTCTTTATTTCTCACGTTGGTTTTTCATACAGACATTATATCAAACACCTAACAGGCATACTTGAATCTCAATTTTTTTTTCACATGGCACCAAAGGATTTAATCATTGATGGAGCTAAGTTTGTCCCCAACAACTATGCTGCAGTTCTTGGTCACACTGAAGCTCCATCTGAATTGCACTTTGTGCAAGATCTTCTTGCATATAGTGAGGTTGGGTATGCATTAACACAGCCTGAATTCTTTTCAAGCCAACAAGTTCTGAGGTTTTGGAGGACTGGACTTTTTGATGATGGTGGTCAACGTGGAACTCCCAGTATTATCTTCCAAGTGGGTGATTCATCCTTTGTAGTCACTCCTGGTACAGTACACATGGCTTTACATCTTCCAGAAGATTGTACTTTCTCAATTCCAGAGGACTCAGCCCTTCGGGAGTTAATGGCTGAATTGGGATATGAAAAGAGTCTGACGAAACTTGGACAGTTGAAACGGGCTAATATCAGAAGAGAATGGAGTTTCTTCTTTGATTGCATCACCAAAGCTTTTGGGAATAAATGTTCGAATTTTGATGCTATTCTAATTATGAGTCAGCACATCGGGTATGCAATTATCAATCAAACTCATTTTGATTTTGCAACTGCTTTAATTGGTTTTATTGGGGATAGGATGACAGAGGATCGAGATGTTGTTTATTTTGCTAGATTTTGTCAACTTATTTACACTTATTGTACTGATGAACCTCATTTAGTCAGCACCCAAACCCCACCTTTTAAGGTTACAAAATGATACTTTAATGACCTGGTAAATGCTGATACTAAGAAAAAAGTGGTTAGACCATTACAGATTCCTCAGTCTGTAAAACAGATCCTAGTAAATGCTGATCCTGATACTTATAGATCTGTTTACTCTGATGTCCAACCAACTCCAAACACCCAAAATCCATCAACCTCAGTACCTACCTCTCATTCTACTCAACTTACCCTTAGAACATATCTCAAATCCTATCTCTCCACTTCACAGACTGCTCAACCTTCATCTTCAGCACCTACTGTGAAATCTTCATCTTCCAAGCCAAAGAGGACAAAGAATGTTCCTCAAACACCTCAAAAGAGAAGGAGGATTGCATTGAGAGATGAATCTGATTCTGAGGAACCGGTTCCTGCTAGAGAACCTGTTGTAACTGAAGCTGAGAAAGAGATTTCTCAGAAGGATTCTGAAATTGGGGGTTCTAGGCTTCTCAAGAGGCTTAGACGAATGACAGTTCCTGAAACTCCCAAGGAATCCAAATCAACAAGGAGGTACAAGAAACAGAGGGCACAAAGGCCAGTTTCAGATGATGAAGAGGAAGCAGCTAAGGAAGGGGATCAGGAATCTCTGATCTCACAAGACAAGGAATTTGCTCCAGTCACTTCTTCTCCATCAACTCCATCTCAGGAAGCTGTATCTGACAAGGCTAACTCACCATCTGTGTCTCTTGTTGATCCAGGCACAAGTGCTGATATTGATGTTCAACACTTGGTTGTGTCTGAAGTATTTCTCTTAGAAGCTCCAACAGCGAATAATCCTTCCACAACACCTGTTACTGATGCTGTTCAAACTCCAGAGTTATCAACAACACATTCTCTGCATCAAGATGCTGATGATCAGACTTTAGGTGAGCATCAGGATATGGCTGTTGATCAGAACTTAGTATCAGATCAGCAATTAGAGGATACTGAAGCCTCCATTGCTACTCACATTGTTGTCTTATCAGAAGATACTGATTCTTTAAGTTCTGATGCTGCAAATGCTGGAGATACTGGTGATGCTGCTCCAACTGTAGATGCTGATGAAGCAGGTCCTTCAGGACATACTCCTCAACAGACTCTTCCTAAGTCTGAACTGGTAAAGAAGTTTATTACCGGGGAAGCACCAGTACCTTGGAGTGAAACTCCTGCAGGTCAGGAGTGGACTAAGGAATGGAACTCAGTTTCATGTGTTCCAACTGAAAAACATCTTGCTGAGCACTTGACTAAAGCTGATGAAATGTTAAATTCTGATGATTTTAAAACCCAGCTTAGAGTCACTGCATTGAGTACTAAACATCTACAAGGTCTTCATTCAACTACTCATGCAGAGCTACACAAGATTCAGGAGAACTTTATCAAACAGGAACAAGTTTGGAAAATTGATAAGAAAAAGTTCTTTCAACCTACCATTGACAAGATTGCTTATATTGAGAAAACTCAAGAGAAACAACAAGCTCAGATTGATGAAATTCTGATAAATCAAGCTTCTCAGCAATCGCAACTTACTGAAATCCAATCCTCAGTGGAATTACTTATCTCTCTTTTACTACCTGCTGATGCCAAAAAAGGGGAGAAGGTAATTAAGTCCAAATGTAAAACTAACAAGACACTGCAAGGAAAGGATGATGGAAATGATGATCAAGGATACTCTGGAATGGGTAGCGGTCATAGTCAAGGTAGAAGGTTTGCATCAAGACAAGCTAGTCACAGGACAAGTTCTGATACTGGGAAAAGAATAAGTTCTGCTGTTGGTAAAAGGATAAGTTCTGATGAACTTCTAGATCTTGATGAGGAAATGTCAAGACAGTTATTTCTTCAAGAAAATCCAGGAATGGACTTGGAAAGTTTAAAGGATGAAGAAGCCAGACTTAAATCAGAGAAAGTCACATCTAAATCTGAAGCTTCTGGTAAAAAATCAATTCCAAAACTCAAAGGCATTGTGATCAAAGAAAGGACACATACTGAAGCAACATTGGCTAGATCACAACCACAGATAGATCCAAGATCCAAGGGTAAAGAAAAGGTTGGTGAACCTATCAAGGTTTATGTACCTCCTGAGGAAGAAGAAATTACTGATGAAAAGGATGATCTTGCTCTGACTTCAAGAAAAGTTCTTAAAACAACCTCTGACATGGCTCAAGTTGTTCAGAGTCAAGAAATTGTAAGTTCTGATATTCAGAAGAAGCAAGTAACCTCTGATATAGCTCAAGTTAACTTGATATCAGAAAATAGATCAAAGACACTCCTACCAGGATTCACTAAAGCAAAACAGACATCTTTGAAGACTACTGCAAGTGGTTTTGAAGCAAGAGTAGTTACTGGAAAGGAAGCTAGAGATAAAACTGGATTGGGAAGTGATGATGAAAGAAGAGTACACAACACTACCAATGATCCAACTTCCTTGAGTGAACCAGGTATTGGAGCAACTCCTGAGAGATTGAATCAACTGGAATCTGTACAGATGGTTTACCATACCTACTTGAAAGAATACATCATGTTGTATTTCATGACAGATGGTAGGGTTTATCATATAAGACAAAATGCCATTCCATTGAAGTATTTTGAAGAATTGGAGCATGTACTTTTCTTACTTCAAGTGGATGACAGAATAACAGGGACTGCTGCAAACTACTTAAAAGAACAGATTTAGAGACAGAAAAGGCTTTATTCTGTTAAGTCTGACAGCATATATGTTCCAAAGTACAGAGATCACAATGGTGATATTGTTGATATGAATCCTAATACTGCACAGATCAGAACATATCTTGGTATTAAGGGACTTGAATTCAATCTAGAGTCTGACAAAGCTTATGTCATAAGACTAGATCAGGAGTTGAGAAAAGCAAAGATCAATGATCTCAGAGCTGCAATCTTTCAAACTGGTGAAGATACTGCAGAGCTTAAAGATGTCAAAAGGAGAATGATTGATGAACTCAGATATGCTGAGAAATGTTTGTTGAAGAACTATCTCAGAACAAATCCTGACATCAGAGAGATCAGAAAATGATGAAGCCAAGTCGAAGATCTACAACTGCTTAAATTCTGATATTTATACAGACTGAAGTTGTTATCAGAAGTTGAAATTGGTAAAAGCTTTAAGGACTGTAAGTTGTAGTTATCTAGTCTAATTATCATGCATTTGTACTTAATGTTTTTGACATCATCAAATATCTGTTAAACTTGTATATTATGTTAATTTACAAGTTGGGGGAGATTGTTAGATATATTTGATAATGTCATGGCTAATATGTTTTATGTTTAGCTTTCAGATCTTACTTGAACAGGATAAATCAGTACTTAACTGTTGATCAGTACTTATACTGGAAGTCAGGACATAAGGATATCAGTACTTATGTTATTAGGAGATAATCATCAGAAGATAGATATCAGAACTTAAGTGCTGAAGGACGATCAGATAAGGACAGTAGTTGATTAAAGGAAAGAAGATCAAGATAAACATAAGAAGAGATATGCATGAAGAAGGAATTTTGTAAAGAATGGAATACTTGGAAGAAAAGATATCTGATTGATATATTTTAGGAAGCAGAATTATATTCCATATCAATTAGCGATTATCTTGTAACTGTGTAGTATATAAATACAGACATAGGGTTTACACTATATGTGTTATCATTATTAGAGAAGATTATTCATTGTAACCCTAGCAGCTCTCGTCATATTTGTTCATCACTGAGAGGTAACAGTTCCATACTGTAACAGAGTTTATTATTTCAATAAAGTTTATTTTATGTTACTTAAGTTCTTAAAGTTCGATTTGAGTGTACTATACACTGTATTCACCCCTTCTACAGTGTGTGTGTGTGACCTAACAGAAATCATGAACACCAATATCACAAGAAATTTCAATATGCCAACTATAAAGGCCTATGATGGAACGGGGAATTCTGCTAATCACGTCAGGACCTTCTCTAATGCACTGTTGCTGTAGCCTGTGAATGATGCGATCAAATGCCGGACTTTCCCTCAAACCTTATCAGGCATGGTCCAAAGGTGGTACAGACGTCTGCCACCGAACTCAATTGGATTATTTAGCGATTTAAGTCAAGATTTCATCAAGCAGTTCATCAGCGGGAATGTGCATAAAAAAAGCTCCGCTTCTCTCATGAGTATAGTGCAGGGGGCAAATGAGTCTCTTATGGACTACTTGAATCGATTCATAAAGGAGGCTTCAAAAGTCCCAGATCTTGATGACAAGGTAGCTATGATAGCGTTGCAACAACGAACAAAAGATGAGTTCTTCAAGATGTCTCTGGCCAAGCGGCCACCTGAAAATATGCTACAACTCCAAAGTAGAGCAGAAAAATATATCCAAGTTGAGGAAAGCATGAAAAAGATGGTGGTAAACAATGAGCTCGTTGGTAGCAAAAAGAGGAAAATAGATCAAGAGTATGATGTGAAGGACAAGTATCTGCGGGTTAACAAAGAGGCTGACTTAAATATGAAGAAAGGAAGGCCTGGACAAAAGTTTACCGAGTATGATAGGTTGAATGTTCCTAGGATTCAGATCTTAATGGAAATCGAGAGAGATAAGGATGTTCGTTGGCCTAAACCCCTGAAGGCTGATCCTGCCAAGCTAGATAAAAGCAAATATTATCGATTTCACAAAGATACTGGTCATGACACCGAGTGCTGACAACTAAAAGACGAAATTGAATTCCTTATTCGAAAAAAAAGATTGAGTAAGTATACTGGAGATGGGGAGAGGGGAGAAAGAAACAATAATAGAAGAAGGAACTTTGATGACCGTAGGAGGGATCAAGATGATCAGGGGTGATATCCCCAACCCCGATGACCGATGATAAATACAATCCTTGGAGGACCAACTGCAGCTAACTCGTCTAAAAACTCAAAGAAAGCTTATGCTAGAGAAGTCATGCACATCATTGCAGAAGCTCTGAAGAGGGACAAGACAGGAGTAACAATGGCATTCGATGACTTTGACTTGAAAGGGATGAATTTTCCCCATGACGATCCCCTAGTCATAACACCTATCATAGGAAACAACCCAGTAAAGAGAGTCCTTGTAGACAATGGAGCATCGATAGACATCTTACGCCCTAATACCTTCATAAGAATGGGATACAACGATTCTCAATTGACCCCGACTGATATGCCGATATATGGTTTTGCTGGAGTCGAATGTCTGGTTGAAGGGAAAATTAAACTACCTTTAACAATGGGCAGGAGCCAAGACAGGCCACACAGATGTTGAACTTTGTGGTGGTTAAGGCTGGGTCAACATATAATGCAATCATATGAAGGACATATATACATGCCTTCAAGGCAGTCCCCTCATCCTACCATTCCGTGATCAAGTTTCCAACTAGAGTGGGATAGAAGAAAAAAAAGGAGACCAGAAGATGGCCAAAAGCTGTTATGTAGCCTCAATGAGGGCATATGGAGCCGGGGGCAGGTCTTGCCCATTGAAGATCTGGATATTCATGAGAATGATTAGAAACGAGGAAAACTGGCAGAAGACTTGATCCTGATCCCTTTGACTCCCGAGGATCCCGAGAAAGTAACTTTCGTTGGAGCATCATTGGAGGAGCCCCTTAAAGGAAAGTTAATAAGGTTCTTGTAAGAGAATAATGATGTGTTTGCATGGTCGGCAGCAGATATTCCCGGTATAGACTTAGAGTTGATCACCCACAAGTTGAACATGGATCCAAATCGAAAGACCGTAAAGCAAAAAAAAAGAGTTTTGCCCCTGAAAGGTAGGAAGCTATCAAGCAAGAAGTTGAGAAGCTCTTAGAGGCTGGTTTCATTGAAGAGATACAGTTTCTGAAATGGTTAACGAATCCTGTAATGGTAAAGAAGGCTAATGGAAAATGGAAAATATGTGTTAATTTCACGGATCTGAATGATGCATGTCTGAAGAATTGTTTCCCTTTCCCAAGGATAGACACTCTGATAGATGTTACCATGGGGCACGAGATGCTGATTTTCATGGATGGATTTAGCGGATACAATCATATCAAGATGCATAAAGATGACATCCCCAAGGTATCATTTATCACTCACGTTGGTATTTTTTTTTACCTTGCTATGGCATTTGGTCTCAAGAATGCATGAGTCACGTACCAAAGATTGGTGAACAAGATTTTTAAGGACCTTATTGGGAAGACCATGGAGGTTTATATAGATAACATGTTAGTCAAGAGTCTCAAGAAGACAGACCATGTAACCCACTTGAGGGAAGCCTTTCAGGTCTTAAGATATCATGAAATAATGTTGAATCCTGCCAAGTATGCTTTTGGAGGATGTTCTGGAAATTTATTAGGATTGATGGTTTCTAAAAGGAGAATTGAGGCCAATCCAGACAAGATAAAGGCCATCTTAGACATGGAACCTCCACATTCCGTAAAGGATGTTCAAAAACTTACCGGAAGGGTTGCAGCTTTGGGATATTTCTTCTCTAAGTCCGGGGACAAGTGCTTGCCATTCTTCAAAGCTTTGAAGAAAGTGGAAGACTTCGCATGGAATGATGAAAGTCATATGGCGTTTGAGGAGTTGAAGAAATACATGGTTCAAGCCCCTCTATTGGCTAAGCCAGTCTTGGATAAAACTATGTACTTATATTTGGTTGTTTCTGAAAATTCCCTGAGCGCCGTGTTGGTGAAGGAGGAGCTTTTAAAGTTCAGCAACCCATATATATTATGTCAGCAAGATTCTACATGGGGTTGTGTTGAACTATTCAGCTATAGAAAAGTTCGCCTTAGCCTTGGTTATGGCCTCAAGGAAGTTGCATCCTTACTTCCAAGCTCATAAGATCGAGGTACTAACAAACCATCCTTTGAGAAACATCATTCACAGTCTTAAATCCAGTGGAAGGCTGATCAAATGGGCCATAAAGCTGGGGGAATGTGATCTTAAGTATAAACTCCGAACGGCGATCAAAGCCCATGCCTTAGCTGACTTCGTGATTGAATGTACCATTGCCAACCAAGAAGTCGAGGGGCAGGAATATATTACACCTTAAGTCGTGGAGGGCAAAGAGGAAGGAGGGCAGATCAAGGATAAGGAATTCTGGGTACTCTATTTTGACGGGGCATCAAAAACAAATTCAAGTAGAGCAGGGCTAGTTTTACAAAGCCCCGATGGGTTCTTAATTGAATAGGCTATGAAGTTAGATTTTCCCACCACGAATAATGAGGTTGAGTACGAAGTTCTGATCGCTGGACTAGGCCTAGCTGGGACATTGAAAGTCAAAAACTTGAAAGTTCGTGGGGATTTGAAACTTATAGTATCCCAGGTTACGGGAGGTTCGAAGCAAGGGACGAGACCATGGCAAAGTATGTACGTCTAGTGAGAGCTGTGATGACTCAATTCGATGAGTGACATGTCGAGCATATACCGGGAGAAGAAAATGCTAAGGCCGAAGCATTGTCCAAATTTGCCTCCTCGGAGGTGAAAGAAAGTTTTGGGAGCATGTATTTTCGTGTCTTGAAAACACGAAGCATTGATGTTAAGCTTGTTACCCCCATAAGGCTTGGAGGATCATGGATAGATCCCATTAAGGGCCATATCCAAACTGGCTGGCCCCCATGTGATGTGAAGGAATTGCAAGAGTTGGTTGTGCAAGCACTGAGATATTCTTTGATTGACGGAATCCTATACAAGAGATCTTATGTGGTTCCTTACCTTAGGTGCCTTTGGCCCGACGAGGCACGATTGGCCCTTGAAGAAGTGCATAAAGGTATTTATGAACAACACTTGAGGGGCAGGTCCCTTGCGCACAAGATAACTTGTTTAGGCTTCTACTGGCCATAAATGATGGTTGATGTCAAGTACTATATGAAGAAATGTGATCACTGTTAGAAATATGCACCAGTTGTTTGACAGCCTCCCGAGATGCTAACTTCCATAAATTCTCCTATTCCCTTCGCCATGTGGAGAATGGATATTCTCGGGCCCTTTATCATGGCCATAGTACAAATAAAGTTTTTGATTGTGTCTATGGACTACTTTACTAAGTGGATCAAAGCCAAGCTTTTGGCCAAAATTACGACCAAGCAGGCTGCACAATTCCAGTGGGAAAATAACTTGTGCAGATATGGAATTCCTCACATCTTGGTAACCAATAATGGAATACAATTCAATAATGAGGAATTCAAGAAGTATTGTGAGAAAAATGAGATTGAACTGCGGTTCACTTCCGTAGCCCACCCTCAAGCCAATGGGCAAGCGAAAGTGGCAAATCGGATTATCTTAGATGGATTAAAGAAGAGGATTAAGAAATCCAGGAATAACTGGGTGGATGAAATACTTTCAATACTTTGGTCTTATAGGACCACATGTACAGTCACGACAAGAGCAACACCCTTTATGTTAGTATATGGGGCAGAAGTGGTCATTCCAGTGGAGATATCACATTCATCTTAAGAATCCAAGCCTACAATGTTGAGGAAAATGAGGAAGGGAAAAGATTAGCCATGGATTTAATAGATGAAGTGCGAGATGAAGCACATGCAAGGACTGTGGAGTATCAAAAGAAAGCTTCTTTCTATTACAACCTAAGGGTGAAAGAAAGATTCTTCAAGCAAGGTGATTTGGTCTTAATGAAGGTGGAAGCCTCTGGAGTAGGACAGAAAGGAAAACTTTCCCCAAATTGGGAAGGGCCGTATAAGGTTAAAAGCGTTCAAGTAAGAGGATCTTACAAGTTGGAAATTTTGGATGGGGATGAAGTACCAAGGACTTAGCATGCTCAGAACCTAAAGACTTATTATATATACCTCTAAAAAAGAAGTTCTTACCTACTAATACTTATTAATGCAGTAATAAGGTCCAGAAAAACCATGAGCTTTGGCTCCTTAGGATTTGTATTCCAGTTAGGATTTATATTTTAAGCTTAGTTTTATAAAGTTTATGTAAGGATTGGATCCCAAAGACTTCTAAAATTTTCAATATATGGCACTAAGTTTCTATGAAACATGAAGTTATGATAAGTAAATCAAAGCGCGAGAATGAAAAGGATAATAGTTCAATACATAAAGAAAAACTACAAGTTTTAAATATAATGTGCATAAATAAACAGCCACACGGGGCTTAATAAGAGCCTCAATGGGCAGAAGAAGCCTCAACATCCATATCACCCTCTCCCTCGCTCTCGCTAGATGCCTCCTCGCTACCACTCTCATCAGAAGAAGTGTTGGAGTCCTTTACATCAGGTCTGGAAGATGACTCGGGAGGAGAAAAAAGCTCGGTACGAGGGACGTCCTAAGAGACAACCACGCGAGTGCGAAACCTCTATAGAAGGGCCTCGTCATCCGGAAAAGGGTGGTTTTCCGGGTTAATATCAGGACAAGCATTGTTCACGGTCCCAAGGGTCGTACCCCAGCCAATCCTGAAAAATTCGGGAAACACCGTACCGTCCCTGACCCGCTTAGACTGAGCAAACTCATCTGTGTCTAGATAGGCATCTATAGTCATGTCCCGCTCAACCTTGAGCTTCACCAACTCCGCGTTGGCTTCAGAAAGTTCATCCTCCTTGCGTTTCATTTTCATCTCCAGAGCAGTGTGATTGGTCTTCTGCTTCCTTAGGGCCCTGTTGGATTTCTCTGAAGCCTTCTTCCGGGATTCGACATGTCGAATGGCCTCCTGGAAATGAGCATTGTTCTAAAACAATAACAAACATGAGACAAGGCAAGAATAATGCTTCAAAAAAGAGAGTTAAAATAAACAGGGAAATGGCATACCGAAGCAATGGATTGGGCTCCCATGAGCTTCACCCGCTCTAGGTCCTGTCCATCCACAACATCCGTAAATTTCTTAGGGGTAATAGAATGGTAGGACCAATCCCAAGCATGTTTCGTGGAGCCAACCACGGTATCCCCTCGACGAAATCCCTAGAGGGGTTGGAATGATCCCGTAGCGGTGGAACAGGAATGGTTGTGGCCTCAGTTCCAGCTGAGGAGGCCTCCACCACAGGTTCTTTGTGCTTCCTCAGGAAGCTGGGCTCAGTAGCCTACCTACGAGTATCTAGCCCTGCAAGTCGGGCTTTCTTCATCCTGGTCGTTCCTTCGAAAACCGGCACAGTTGCGTTGTTAATCTTCAGAGCCGCTGAAAAGAAAATAGAAACAAAGGATAAGATACGTTAATAACATATGAAAAAGGAAAACAAAAGTAAAGAGGAAGAGAAATACCCTACAATATGACTGAAGAAAGTCCCGCATCAGCCCGAAAACTCTTCCTACAAAGTCCAACTTGCGGTCTTGCCTTCATCTTTTATAAGCTCACTATATATAAGGTTTTCCTCAGCTAATAGGTGAAGGGTTTTGGGGCTACCATCACTAAATTTACCGAAGAATGATCTAAAAAGTGTGCCCCAATCACCGTTCTCCCATCTCAACCCAACAAAATTGTCCTTCCAATCCTGGTTGTTATTAGGGATGAAAGCACTATTGAAAATTTATGGACATTTGGGTCTCTGCCTGATATAAACCCAACCACAAGAGGTCTGGGCATCTGTTATAGCACTGAAATATTTTCCTAAAAACGGCTACAGAAAGGGGAAAACCCTGCCTAAGTTATAGAACCATAAAACATAGGACGTTCCTCCATGCATTGAGTGGAAGTTGACAAGGGTTAACTTGTAAGTCAGCTAACAACCTAGGGATAAACTCGTGAAAAGGAAACCTAAGCCCCACGGTGAGGGAATCTGCATAAATAAAAAGATTATCTCTTTTCCAGTGGCATGTACGATCACCACCGTTATCTTAAGAGTAGGACGAATATTATAGATTGTGTTAAGCTTATTAATATCAGTTACGTTATACCATTTATTGGAGTGATCAAAAGAATCTAAGTGAGCTTTGGATGGGTATTCGTCCCCCCTAGTGTTGATCATATCTAATAAAGATATATAAGATGAACGAACTTGAATTTCGTTACCTTTTTTAGAAGCTAAGGCAATCTGAGCAGCTCTCTCTGCACTTTTGTCCGCCATTTATGGAGATGGGATGAAAGCTTAAAATCGGAAGTTGAAAGAAAAAGATGAAGACTCAAGGAATCCCGAGCAAAAACCCAGGAAAACGGCGAGTAGAAAGGTTGAAGCTGACCACCGGAAAAGATTTGAAGGTTGAGAAGTAAGGGGAAAGGGAGTTAAAGATTTGAAAATATGGAAATGAGAAGTGAGGTGAACTCCCACGCATATATAACACCCCCTAACCGGTCAATGGGCCGGTAAAAAGGGAATTCTAACCGGCTATAGCCCATTAAAAGCCCAACCCATATACAGGCCCAATTCGAGAAGTTTCCAGGATATTCCCAAAGAAAATTAAAATTGGAAATCGAGAAAACTCTAAAACATTCTAAAAAAATCAAGAAAAATGAAAAAGAAGAAGCCCAATATATAGGCCCAGTTAAAAGGCCTAATTTAGGGCCCAATAATCTAGAAGTTTCTAAGCTTGGAGGCCCAGCTTAACAAAAATTGATAGGCCCAATTAAGAGGCCCACAAAGAGCCTAATGAGGTTAGAAAATGTTTTTTAGTTAATCCTGGTTTGAACAAGACAATTGAATTTCGATTACAGTTCTTGTCGAATGAATCCTGGTTGAATTCGACTAAAATCCTATTTGAAAACATTTTGATCGAAAAAACCCACGACCAGGAATAATTGGAGCTTAATTTGGTGAAGAATTTAGTCAAAGGGTATATCTTGACAAAATTCGGTAAAATATCATGGTCGAAAGACCACAACCAGGGATAATTGGAGCATAATTCGATCACGAAATGAGTCAAAGGAAAAATCCTGACAAATCCTGACCGAAATTGGTTGGTTAAAAAATCCTGGTCGAAAAAAACCCACGACAATGAATAACTGGAGTATAATTCGGTCGGAAATAGGTCAAAGGAAAAATCTTGTTCGTAATACTGGTCGAAAATCCTCCTGGTCAAAAAACTCACGACCAGAAATAAATGGAGGGCATAATTTGGTCAGGAATCAAGGACTAACTGAAATTCGGTCAGGATCCTGGTCGAAAACCATCCTGACCGAAAGTCTCACGAGCACGGGAAGAAAGGGGGTTTTCGACCAGGATCCTGGTCGAAAAAGCATATATATATAAGAGAAGGAAGAAAAGAAAAGAGGATTTTTTTTGGAAAATTTCAGAAAATCATAATTTCTGGAAAATGTTTTCTAAAAAGATAGGAAAAATTTCAGAAAATTTTCTAAAAATTAAGGAAAAATTTCTAAAATTTCTAAAATATTAGGAAAAATTAAAAAGTAAGTAAAAAAATACATGTGAATACCAGAAAATTCCTAAAACTAGGAATAAGGTATGAAAATGAGTATTGAAAATTTCAGAAAATATCCTGAAGCCTTGGATAAGCCAAATCGTTGTAAATGTGTAGGTCGCTTCACACTTTACGTTAAAAATGATACCCGCAAGGGGATATAGGAGCTTAACTTCTACGAAATCTTGCACGGTTTTCTAGAAGTTGGGGGGCAAATGATAGAGAATAAATAAAACCTGATTGCGTTATAATATCGTATTGATTATATCCGATTTGATGTGCAAATAAAGCCCATTTAATGAGGTCCAAAATCCTGAATATTAATTATTTTTGTAATTAATAAATATGGGTAAAATCAGCTGACCATTAGAGTTCAATTGAAGATATAAATCCTTGGAGGATAATCTCCAAGAAATTTCATAGGACAAGGAATCAATTTTCTGCATTCTAGGACTCCAAAGTTTATTATAAATCTGAGACTTGCCCACCAAGTTTCTTAACCCTAATCCAATTCAAGGCATCTCATGCCTATAAGAGGTCTCACCCCACAATTCAGAACTACGTTTTTTATTTGATCCTTAGCATACAACAAAGTATGTAGACATCTTGTGAAGGCTGATTGAGTCACGAAACACGAGAGTAGTCAAACAGAGCATTGAGCTCACGAACCACAGTATTAAACCTAAGTTTTTTTTACCCATGACATTTATGACATGGCAGCTTCAAATTTATATTTAATAAATTTTTCAAAGATTAAATTGCTATACCTGTATTATAGGTGTCAGGACACTTGAACTACAAAACTTTAAAAACTCTAATCTGCTATATTGAGATTACAATTACTTACATATTGCGGACTTTCGACGAATCACCTTAATTTCGTCTATTTTTACGAAGGTAAATTACTTTTACTCTTTTAAAAACACTTGGATAAATCAGTCTTTACTCTTTTAAAAAACACTTAAAAAGGAAGATGATTGAGGGTTGTGATTTAAGAAAAGAAAGTTGCTGATCAGTGTTTTGATACTTGTCTAATTTTGGGTAGGATCGATATGATATGACCAGGTTTTTGATTTAATTTGTCTCATTTTATAATTAATTAATTTGATAATGGAGTTGTTGGTTCATGACAAAATATACAAATTGGATAAACTTGATGGTCATACACTCATACACATTTTCTAAAAAACTTTAAAGTATAAGCTTTCTTAAACGGGCTCTTAAGTTCAATATAAGCAATTTGATTTAAATTGACATCCAACAGTGTGGTTTCTAAATCACTGATACATCACCTTTGTATCTTATATTTAAGAAACAACTAGTTATCCCTTATATCATTTTTATTAATAGAATATTAATTTTCCACTCTTTCTTCTACTTTTTCTCTCTCTTTAATACATCACCTTCGTATCTTATCTTTAAGGAACAACTAGTCATCCATTATATCATTTTATTAATAGAATATTAATTTTCCACTCTTTCTTCTACTCTTTTCTCTCTCTTTCTTCACTTTTTGTTCATATCTTTTCAAATTTTATTATAATAATAAGGGATGGATTTTGAGATCATTGTTGGAGTGAAATATAAAATCATGTTCTAACTTCCTAAGAGTTATATTTTATAATATTTATAAGGAATCTACTAGTTGGACTTGCTCTTAGAGCATTAACACCCGCCCTCATATCTCCATCCTCGTAATCTTATTGAAAATAGTAAGTTTGTAAATCTATCCCTATAATTTATTTATCATCCAAAAATTTCCTACATCTCAGTCCCCATTTTCATTTCTATATATTATTTTATTAATTCTTTCTCCCACTTTCTTTAAATCTTTAACTACTATTAATATATTTTATCATTTCTCTCTCCTCAACACATAGATATCATTCAAATATAAATGGGGATTGAATAATAAGTCCTCAAATTTGGGGACTCATTTTCAGTCTGCAAGAATTTCCTATAAGGGAACTGGATGGAGCCTCGTTTTTCACTTAAAATTCATCACTTTCTACAATATGGGGAAATAAATGAGGAAACCAATGAGAATGCTCTTAGTATAGCAAGTGATCCGACATCTAAAGTACAAGTGCATAAAAATGCACTTAAAATTTATAATAAAATGATATTTGAATTTATAAAGCGGTCTTTTTATAAAGAGAAATGTTATGTTTTCAAATTTTTTTTTAATTTTTTTTCAAATAATGTGTGACGTTATAGATAGTAACTTAGGTCGATAATAATATAACATCTGTATGCATATCACAAATCAAAAATTATCATGTATTTGCCACATAATTTGATAAAAATTTTGGAAAACGCAATGTTGTTTCGTGGTTAATTATCAAATAATCACTTACTGCATCCAAATGTATCAAGTGAGTCACTGATTACAAAAGTGACTCAAATGGGTCAATCATTTAAAAATGTATAAAAAAATCACTATATCGTTAGTCGAAATTCTTAAAAGTATTATATATTGAGTTTCACACATTTTTTATGAATGATATTCATCCAAATGAAAGGTTCCGAGTTTTACTATTTTAAATAATTTATTAGATTTTTAAAACTTTATCAACTATTTATTTTAATTTTTTGATTGTTTATTTGATTTAAATAAAAAAATTAGTAGATAAATTTTAAAAATCTAAAAATATTATTAAAATACTAGAATTCAGAATCTTTCATTAGATCTAATATCATTCATAAAAAATGTGTGAAACTCAATATAATACTTTTAAGAATTTTGACTGATGATGAAGTGATATTTTTGATACAAATATTTAAATGAGTGATTCATTTGAGTCAGTTTTATAATCAATGACTTACTTGATACATACCTACCTGATAATTAACCATTATGTTTCGTGAATGCCAATCTCCATTTTTTGGTCAAAGGACAGATATAACCTATACTAAATAAATTTGACAAAGAACCTGTTAGTAAATATGTTCAATTTTAACCGATCAAATACGCGTATGACAACCAAATAAAAAAACTTCAAAATTAAGTTATTTTTTTCATTTTTCCAATTTTTTTATACTTTTAACAAGAAATTAGAGGAAATTATAGGTTTCATAACTTCAATACAGGAAACCGGAGAAGAAAAGAATGAGAGTATCGAGAGGTGTGAGGTTTTGCGCCCAATTCAAGGACGCCTTGTATGATTATCAAATGTTAATGCCCTCAACAGACATAGATCTTCAGAGGCTTGTCTTCTGTCAGACAACAATACCCTGAACTGAAAGATGTAATAGCTTATCTTGACAATCTTAAAAAACTATGAAAAACTTGGGGTTCCTACAGGTGCTGGGACTGATTCTGATGATGGGTTTGATCTTGGAGGATGGAAAGATTGATGCATTACTTGGTAACCCTCATTGAAGTTTCAGGTCTCTCTCTCTCCCCGTCCTCTCTCTCTC
>NC_133651.1:312399748-312492270 GCF_009905375.1 Apium graveolens
CTAGCATGTTTTGAAGTTGAAATGCTTCTCGGCCGTGTGTGGTTGATATTGACCGTAATCCCACTCTCTAAGATGATAAAGATGTCCTCTATAAGGTGTAAGAAATCCTTTTCTATTAGTGTATCCTCCATCACATAAATAATAATAACCTTGTCAAAATATAAGCAATTTATTATTTACTCTCTTATTTAAGTTATAATGATAATAAAATATATTTACTAATTACCGTTTGGAACTTTTAAACCATCGAGCCTAGAAATTCCATCTCTAAGAACCCGACCATCATGTGCGGATCCCTTCCGACCGGATGATACATAAATAAATTCCATATCAACTGGCATACTCCTCACAACTAGGGTACCTTTTCTTGATCGATATTTTGATCGTTCTTTGCAAGACACATTTATATTAATCATTATACCATCAAGTGCTCCTAAAGAATTCTACAAAATAATAATAATCAATTTAAATTATGTATCACATCTATAAATTATCTTAAAGAAAAATCAAATAATATACCTTTAAATATTTCCATCTATCATCATCGCAATCCTCAGTAATAGGTGTTGGCTTTTTAAGTAGCATATCATGTAACTTCAAGATCTCTAACAAACATGCATGAAATTACCAACTAACCATTTCACCACTTCTATAAAAATGACCACTGATTGTCCTATTTTTATGATAAGCAAGTGTATATAAAAATCCTGCAAGAATCTCATCAAAACACTATTTCTTGTCTCATTCAAACCACCTATATACCTGACCATCTCAAGAAATACACTAAAAGTTCTCCGATTTACACGAAGAAAATTTGTACACATCGTACCCCTCTCCATTATCATCTCATTCAAGTCATGCAATCTTCTTTTTCTCCCCGTTATTTTATCTAGTTGTATATATTGAGAATTGTGTAATATTTTTTCTAACCGAGTACAAAACCAGATGTAGTAATACGACACAATTAATCATTTTAATTATAAAATGAATAGTCCTAATTTCTTCTCTGTCTCAGTGGAGTACTTATTCGAGCCATTCTGTACATACATACAATGATTACATATAATTATATACATAACACATATAAAATATGAATAACTCCATTTGTATCCAGATTAAACAAGAAAAAAAGTGATGGGAAAAAGACATGCGTGAAAAGATGGAAAAGGACTATAGATTAAATCATGATAGACTGAAAAAATTAAAGAGAAAAAGAGGATGAAATAAAGGGTGAAGTACATGGAAGTTCCGTGGAGATCTGATATGGATGAAAGATGTTTCTTTCCAGGTTTTCTATTTTGCTGCCACGCCAATATTGTAAAAAAAAAATGAGCGGGTTATTTATGAGGAAAAGGAATAAAAATAACGTGAGGGAGGTGGGGAATGAGAATAGACTAATGTAGGGTAAACCCAATAATAAAAGAGAGCAAAGGGAATTAATAATTTCATAAAATGAACACCCACAAATAGAATGGGCCTATTTGTTTCCTTTTCTCTTTATCTGTTACCTCTAAATAAACAACCCCTTACTACAATCCCTTCCGTATGAACTTGTGTCTCTACGATAAAATTACTTCGGGCGCCTTTTCGACCTAATTTTTATAATAAGGAATAGATAATAGAGCAAATGAATTCTTGTACTCATTAATATCATGTTCCCGCTGATGTGTCATTTCCTGGAATTATAAAATAATGCCAAGATATCTGGCGCGTGAAGTTAAGCAAACATATGCTAGAACATTTAATTTTTTCATGTATCAAATAATCAAAATACAAAATGATTTTAAGAACACATCCAACCATTTTTGTTGAGCAATGATGTTCAGTCGTAGCGATAACTTGATTTTTCACATTTATGATATGGCTCACAATTAAAGTGGAGATCATGTTTCGGTAAGACTGAAATTTGTTAAATTTAAATAAAATAAATTGGAGTTAAAATAAATAAGACGGAGCCATTGAAAGAAAAATAACAATCCATAATGGCTTAAATTTAATAATAAGTACATAAATTTGCTTGAAGGCCCACAGACGTGACAAATGATATATTATTACATACCTCGCGGTGACAGAATGGTGACTGTTTTGCAAACAACACAACACAGTGATGTTGTCCCAACGAGAAAGAGTAATAGGTTTACACTGTAAAAGAATGAGAAAGCTTGATCTTTTCATTGAAATGTAAGATGGTTAAATACTAGTACAACCGTATGATTACATTTATTATATTGGATACTATCACTATAATAAGGCTTTGGACAATGATTATAGACTATAACTAAGACTACTACAAAGGTGTACATCTATGATATAAATTAGCATCTCTGATTTTGATCTCCCAGATCTTGATAATTACTGGAATTATGGTTGTGATATGATTGAGGATTAGTATCCTTAACACCCCCCGCAAGATGGACGGCCTATGGGCAAGACCAATCTTGGAAAATATAGCATCAAATCTTGTATGAGACAGGGGCTTTGTAAGTACATCAACTAGATGGTCACTTCCAGATATATGTTAAGCTCGTAAAGTGCCAAGTTAAACCTGTTCACGAATAAAATGGAAGGCCAATGCTAGATGTTTGGTGCGAGAATGGAATATTGGATTAGCTGAGTAGTGTGTTGCACTGAAATTATCATAATGAATGCTTGGATGAAGATCTAATTTAATTTCAAGTTCAGAAAGAAAAGAACACAACCATTATAATTCGACACTAGTTGCTGAAACTGCTCTAGATTCAGCCACTGTAGATGAACATGCCTCTCCTTGTTATTTCTCTGAGCTCCATGAGAGCGGATTTAGGCCAAGATATATAATGTAACCAGTAGTGGAAACATAACTGTCTTGGTCACCTGCCCACTTAGCATCGCTAAAAGCATGTAAACGTAGAGGAGAGTCACGATGAAGTATGATACCAAGATCAGAGGTGCCTTGCAGATACCTTAATAACCTTTTCAAGTTAGTCCAATGTGTGTCACTTGGATGCTGCATATAATGAGAGAGACGATTCACTGTATATGCAACGTATGGTCGAGTAAGAGATGAATATTCTAAACTCCCAAAAAGTACTCTACATTCTGTAGGGATTTGCGAGAGAAGTACCATCATGTTTTGTAAGAGGTGGATGAATAACCATCGGTGTGGGTATTGATTTAGCACCAGCCATTCCAGCTCGAGAAAGAATGTCACTAATATACTTTCGCTGATTTAAAAATAAACCCTTCGAATGTGATTGTACTTCAACTCCAAGAAAATAAGTCAAGTCACCAAGATCTTTTAAGGAAAAACGAGCACCGAGTTAAGATATAAACTCTTAAATATGTGTATGTGAAGGACCAGTGACTATAATATCATCAACATACATAAGAATATAAAATATTTTGTTATGTTGTCGATAAATAAATAATGACGAACCAGCAATAGAGTTATAAAATCTATAGGACAAAAGATATGAGCAGGAATCTTGATACCAAACTCGTGGTGATTGTCTCAGGCCATAAATAGATTTCCATAATTTACATATATACGAGGATTTATCATTATCGACAAAACCAGGTGGTTGAGCCATGTACACATCTTCACCAAGTGTACCTTATAAGAAGGTATTATTAACATCACGTTGGAAGATTTTCCATCCATTAGTCACCGCAAGAGAAAGCATGAGCCTTACAGTGATTGGTTATATGATTGGACTGAAGGTTTTTGAGAAATCAATACTAGGTCTTTGATTGAATCCCTTGGCAACAAGACACACCTTATACCTATCTATATAACCATCTGGTTTATGCTTGATTCGGTAGATCCATTTGCACTTGATAATAACATTATAAGAAAGATGAGGTGTAACAAGATCCCAAGTTTGATTGTGTGTGAGAGCTTCATACTTCTCAATCGTGGCTTGACGCCATTTAGAATCCTTTTGAGCTTGAGTAATATTATGTGGTTTAGTAGATGAGTTTTCAGCAGTAACATGATAGAACGGGAAGGATGTCCAAGCCGATAATGCCAATAGTACATTGGTGATTTAATAGTAGTAGAGACTCAAAGAGGACTTGGTTGTCATTCATACACCCCAGCTCTAGTTAGACCTTGAAAGAAAATCATTCCTTTTGAAAGCTCCTTTACATGAAAAAAAAAGATGGTAAAAATTCAATACTAGTTTTCTTCTCTTGACAAAATTTAGAGATAGATAGAATATTGCGTGATATAGAAGGAACATGTAAAACATTAGAAAATTAAAAGTGTTTAAAAGGTGTGGAGATAAAGAAAGAACCAGTGTTGTTAATTGAAAGGGATGAACCATCTCCAATTATTAGCTCCTCTGTGCCATCATATGGAGCATGAAGAGAGAGATTCGCAATATCATTGGTAACATGATGAGAGGCCCCGCTATCCAAGAGCCAATAGTTGAACGATGATACATTTGATGCAATCATCTTCGCTTGTTGGGCATAAAGAGCCTGATTTCCTTTTTGGATAATAGGAGTAGGAGCAGAAGCAGAAGTAGGAATATGTATAGTTGGATATTGATTTCTGAACATTGTAGACTGACCAAGAGAGTGACCTTGAAGTCGGTAACATTGACATTTTCCAAGATATGGATGATGTTGATGAGGTGCTGTCGTGTACCGTGGAGTAGGGAAAAGTGGTGGTGCAGGAGAGAATTGTTGTTACGGCTGCTTGAAATTGTTGTTTCTGCTATTGGAGCCATAATATTGTGAAGCATGCACAGTGGCAGGGAAAAGAGTGTTTTGGGTTGTTATTTTTGCACTAATTTCCCTTGTGATTAGCTTCTCGCGCAACTCCTCAAAAGATATTGGATAATCTAAGACATCTAAAATATAAATTACGGGTTTGTAAAGATCATAATCAAGACCTTGGAGGATTTTGTCAACAATGTCCTCATGGTCCATGGGTTTGCCCATAGCAGCTAGACGGATAGTGAACTGTTTGATAGCTTGAATATAATCTGAGATGGCTGTTGAGACTTTGGTAATATTTGTCAAGTGATCTTTGATTTGTTTCAAATGCCCACGTGAATGATTAACGTATGTTTTAGCCAAGATATTCCATACCTCATTTGTGGTGCCAGATTGAGAAACAAGTGGTACCAGATTTTGAGAGAGAGTGCCTACAAGAGCACCAAAAACTAAACGATCCTGGCGAAATCATGTGACGGCTGCATGCTTGGATACAGTTTCGCCTTCCATGGTGATAGAGGTGGGTGATAAGGGATAACTGCCATCTACAAAGCTATAAAGATCGTAACCAAGAAGAGTGGCTTGAACCTGTGTTTTTCAGGCAATATAATTTGTTGGTGTTAGTTTAATAGAGTTCTACAATTGTATGATGGTAAAAGGTTTCGTGGGATCAACAGAATTGGGAATGGTTGAACTATTTTCAGAAGACATGATGGGGTGGGAGAAAAAAAGAAAAATTGAGAAGAGAGAAAAGAGAAAAGAAAATTTTGGATCAATTAGCTCTTGATACCATGTAAGAGAATGAGAAAACTTGATCTTTTTATTAAAACGTAAGATGTTTAAATACTATTACAGCCGTATGATTACATTTATTATATTGGATACTAGCGCTATAATTAAGGTTGTGAACCAGGAGTACAGACTATAACTAAGACTACTATAAATGTGTACAGCTAGGATATAAATTAGTATCTCTGATTTTGGTCTCCCAAATCTTGATAATTACTGGAATCATGGTTGTGATCTGATTGAGGATTATTATCCTTAACACACACGTCCTAAATAAACGCGCTGACACACTGAATCCATAAAAGATTAATTCGAGTCGAGCTGGGTATTCATTTAACGAGTTCGACCCGTCTAATAAACGAGTTGAGTCTAGCCACTCGTTTATATAAGTAAAATGAGCTTAAACCTCATATTGAACTTGACTTATTTGATTAGTAAGTCGAGTTGAGTTTTTTAAATGAGCCGAATCAGGTGTATTCGCGAACTTAATTGTGGCGCCCTCCAAACCTGAGTCAGAAGTTTGGGGTCCACACACACACACACCTTATTTATAACAATAATAAAGATAATAATAATATGCAGTGACCCTACTTACCAAATACCACGGACCGCAACAGGTTAAAGTATGCACACAAGCCAAACACTCCTACTTATATTACAAACATTCAAATCCCAACTATTCAAACTCAGAACTAAGTATTAAACATTATTACAAACTATTACAAACTCAAATTATCCCAAAAGAAGCCTACTAGCTTAACTCGATCAACCTGAACCCCTAGCTCTTGCGCTGGATTGGGGATCTTCGTTACCAACTGGTTCCTTCTTAACTGGAAAATAACATAAACAACATCGCACAAATGAGCTAACTAGCTCAGCAAGTCACAATGACAAAACTGAGAATAATGATCATCAAATAAAAAGGGTTATGATATCGAGTGCACAATGAATTATGATTTAGAATTGGATATTATTTTTTCATTTTAAAAACCAAGGTTAGGCTGCTGATCAGTCACGCACTAACCCCGAGCAAAGCACACAGAACTGCTCTAACTACTGGATCCAAGGCACAAATTGGACTAACTTGACTATTAATATGGTTTGACCACGAATCTGGTCCACAATTTTATAAAAACAATCCAATTCTAACATAATAACAGAATAAACAACGTAAAGCAATAAACAGAATCATAAATAACATTGAATGTTCGATAAGGATATGGTTTCAATCTTTACAAGGGATCAGTATGGCAATTTCAAAGCTTGACTGTTAGGTAATGAAAGAATTGGATAACAAAGGAATCAATATTTCAGGGTTACCAGGTATTGGTCTTTAAATCATAAGGTACAATGGTTTGAGTATATAAGTAATTCGGTTCAGTGTTTGGTATTTAGTTTGTATGTATTTGTGGTGTAGTATCGTATGTTTATGGTTCATATCTGGGTGTACAACAATCAATGGTTTAGAAAGAATAAGGTTTACGGCTCAAGATCAATAACTAGAATCAGGGTTTAGGGTTCAGTGCTTCAAAGCACTCGCAATATAGAACAAGACTATCAATCCACTATAGTATATCTTGAGAAAGTTCAGAACACTTGCCTGGTACTAGCTTGCTATATTGCAATCACTTTCAATCACAACTGTCTTACTCCTCGACTATCTGTTTCCCTTTCCTACACCTTGCCTCTTCTGCTCACATATCACAAGCTTCTATCAATATTTAACTCATACGATTCTATTCGACATGTACTTCTATCTACCCTTCATTTTACCCAAATTCGATTAACGGATTGAAAGTTATACTATAAACAAGTAAACATCGAATATATAGACCGACAGTTAACCAACACGTCACATACCACGTCAAATAATCAATGATATATCATTTATAAAGAAGTTTCAGGTCATAAACAGGCTTTCGGGTATTTAAAATGATTCTTAAACATTTTTCGGAATAAAAATGGGTCGTTGGATCAATTTCAGAGTAATAAACAGGGTTTAGTTGGCCAAATCTGGCTTCAAAACAATTTTATAATAATTATCGAGCCTTGAAAACAATTTAAAATAATATTTTAAAACTCGAAACTATTTTTCGGAAATTTTAAATCATTTTTAAATAATTAAATCTAATTAAATATTTAATTAAAATCAATTATTAATTAATTAAATCAATTAATCAATTAATTTTCGAATTAATTGACCAATTAATCAATTAAAAATTAACTGAAATTAATTAACTAATTAATTCAGATTTATTTTTGAATTAAAAATAATTTTTGGAATTAAAATAATAATTTTTAGAATTTTCAGAAATTAAAAACGAATTTTCATAATTAAAATAAATAGAAAATATGATTTTTGAATATTTTTAAAACAGGAATCCTAAATTTGCAAACTCTGGAAAGTTCAGGGACTGAACTTCATCGTCCCCAATAATTGAGGTACTAAACTGTAATTTTACAGTTCCAGTCGCCGGAAAACACAGGGGTGGCCGGAGAACACGATTCCGGCACCCTAACCTTACCATCTGCTCCAGATATACTCTACACAACACCGGGAACCTATTCATACAATCAAAACGCATCAATCATCCCTGTCCTGGCCGGAAAATGGCCAAGAACATCGTCGGTTTCCGGCGAAACATCGAAAACTTCAAAACACAACTCCCTTCGATTCAGACATCCTCTGTTAACGAGCTATATACCAATCGATTACAAATTTCATAAGGAACACAACCCACTATAAATCAACAGCTAATAACCCCTAAATCAAAAAGGCCCAAATTTCAATTGAAAACATTCATCGGGTTATAAACCCTAATTTTAAAATTCGAAGATTAAACTCAATTTTGAACATGTTATTGAACTCCAAATCAGACATATGACATATGAAAATCATCAGGAAAACAAGATCTACAACATGCAATCATCAAATCATTCAAACAATCATTCGAACAAAAATTCATATTTTTAATAAAAATAATTCGAAAATAAACAAATTTCCAGAAAATAAACCTTGAGTTCTGCAGGTATATGGTTCACCGAATCTGATAGTACACCTCAAGACCTTCGTTTTGAGTACTCGAGCTTTCCAAACGGACTCCGGTAACACCTCCGATTGTTGGTTTGATTCTCAGAAAAGTTTATGAATATAAGTATTTTCTCTGGAAAATTTTATAATTACTGACTGCAAATGATTTTTGATATAGAATAAAATACAGTAAAGGCTATTTATAATTACGGAAAATTAGTATCCCGTTGGATCATTCCGGATATAAAATGGTACGTTTATTTATAAAAACTGATCCAAATGGTACCGGTTTTCGGGATAATTATCCAAATCAGTACAATTTGTACTGCGGTCTTGGTCTCAGCGCCTGGTTACACGTATTACGAGGTGATAATTGTGATAGTTTAATAAAAAGATCCCGTTTATCGAAAATACGGATTTTATTGATTTACCAAAACGAATAATATATCGAAAATGTTGCGCCGTGACCCGCGCAGGACAAACCGTACGCCGGATCGAAAAAGTCGAAACATAGAAAATTCTCGGAATATTGCAATTAGGTTAGGAAGGAGTTCTCGGAAGAGTTTCGGGTTATAAAAACATAAAAACGGATGACGTCGATTTGTTCCCGTTTGTATAAAATAGTTTTTAAATACTCGGAAAAAGATTTTATAAAATCCATATAATTCCTATAAAATCATAAATGATCATAAAAATAATTAGGAAGATATGACAATTATCTATATTTTATTTTGGACATATAAAAATTAAAATACTCAATTAATATTATTTTCAAACATCTAAACACATTTAACACTTAACAAATAATACACAGAATAAATACTGAACACATATAATAATTATTTATTAGCAAAAATAATTACACGATATATCCCGGATATTACATCCTTCCCCCTTTAAAAGGATTCTGTCCTCAGAATCTTCTAAGAAAACAAATGAGGGTACTTTTCCTTCATATCACTCTCTAACTCCCAGGTTGACTCTTCAACCTTTGGGTTTCTCCACAATACTCTTACTAACTTTACCACTTTATTTCTTAATACTTTCTCTCTTTCCTCTAGAATCTCTATTGGACTCTCTACATATGAAAAATCTGCCTGAAGCTCTATTGGCTCATATTCTATTACATGCTTGGAGTCTGTACTATACTTCTTAAGCATCGATACGTGAAAAACATTGTGAATGTGCTCCATGTGCGGAGGTAACGCCAACTCGTAAGCTACTTTTCCAACGCGCTTTAGAATCTCAAAAGGTCCGACATATCTTGGGCTCAACTTTCCTTTCTTTCCAAATCTCGTTAATCCCTTCCACGGTGATACTTTCAGTAATACCAAATTCCCTTCTTCGAATTCCATGTCTTTCCTTGACTGATCTGCATATTTCCTTTGACGGTCCTGTGTGGCTATCAATCTCTTCTGGATAACTTCAACAACTTCCTTTGTCTGCTGCACTAATTCAAGTCCAAGTATTTCGCATTATCCTACTTCGTCCCAATACACTGGTGTTATTCCCAAGGAACTAACAATGAGATTTACAGAAGGGGGGTTGAATGTAAATCTCAAAACTTTTTCAAGTTTTGAGCAGTTTCAAAGGCTATGTGTTTTGATGAACAAGTGTGTGTGAATTGCTTTGAGCTGGTGCAGACATATATATATTCAAACACAAATGTAAAGAACACAAAAGACTTAAAAACTTTTCTGGTGGATTTGTTGTTCCACCAGAGATGTGTTATTTCAGAAAATCTGTGATTCAAGAAGTTGACCACAGCTGCTTCCTAGTACAAATAGATGATTTTCTCTCAATGTTTTTCTAAACAGCTCTGGAAAATTCACACTCTAATTACTAGCTGTAACTTGGTTTATATATCACCAAGTTTATAAGTGTAGACAAAAGTACAAAATACAATTGAAAAGATTCTTCACATGTTTCTTCTTCATTTCTCTATCCAATACAATCTAGGATAATCTGTGAATCTTTGAATACTTCCTTGTTTGCACCAGAATGGAAATGCTGCATTTTCTTGATTCCTCCAAGAGGCTGCCACATTCCAATTGTCTCTGTCAACCCATGTGCCTCTGTCAGCTTATGAATTGTCACTGTCAACTGCTATTGAACTTAGCATCTGTTGAAGCTTTCATCCGTTGATGGCTTTATACGTTGATGCATTAGCAGTTGAAGCTTTATCCGTTGATGCACTCATCCGTTGATGGATGTTATCCGTTGAAGCATTAGAGACATCCGTTGAAGCTTTGTTTCTTATCCGTTGAAGGCCTTTAACTTATCAGTTGATACTACTTCACTTATACAAAATTACAAGGCATGAAATATTTACAATTAGCCCTCCTATTTGCATATCCACTAGTAGTCAACATGACTTATAATTTTCCACAACATCTAAGAATTATAACTTGAATACAGAAACTGAAATGTGCTACAATACTAAACTTATTTCTAAGTAAAGCTACTCATCAACGGATAGCCAGAATGGTCTTATCCGTTGAGGCTACAGACACTGGATTTCTACTTAAGTGTTTTGTTTAACTTATCATCAAACTAATACATATATTCCTAACAATCTCTCCCTATTTATGTCTACTATAATTGTAGGCATAAATTTGGTTTTAACTTGATGATAACAAAACACTTAACAAATATATGAATTGAAATCAAGTAGAAATTCAAAAGTGCTGCAAAAGTGTATGTACTGAGATAGAATTGAAGGATTACATTGTTTCCAAGGATGCTCCTTTAGGCTGAGCAGATTATTTTCTTTTCCTTTGATTTCTTGTTTTCTTCCCTAGCCTCCTGTTATTTTCCTCTACTTGGAGTTGGAGTTGTCTGTAGAATTCAGCTTCATCTTCTTCACTGATGTCCAACTTAGATTGCATGTCCTTGAGAGTTTCATTACTGGCAATTTTAAGCTGGTCTTCAAGTCTGAAAAATCTTCTGACTCCTTTATTGTCTCTGAACTCCATCAGCCAATAAGGTGATTTATGAATTGTAATTCCATGCTCAGGGATGAGTAATGTTCTAGGCAAGGAATTGGGCTCCCACCAAGTTTTCCTTATGCTGGAAATCTTGTTGAGAATCTCAGTTTTGGCAGTCCTGGTAAAGCCAGAATCCCTTTTGATAGCTGAGTAGACTCTAACCAAGGTAGAATAGCCTTCATTCAGAATTCTGTAAAGGGGCCAAGTCCTTTCCCCATTTCCTTTGTATTTGAACACTAATCTTTCTGGTAGCTGTCTGTAGGCATCTATTCCCCTTACTTCCTCCAGCTCATCCAGGTAGAGTTCAATGTCTTTCTGTTCCTTTATGTCACAAATGTGAACATAATCATCCTTTGAGGCTTGTGGCTTAGGCTTAGGTTTCTGAGTGAATTTTCTTGAGGTTAGGGGAGGTGTTGATTTGGTTTTTCTTTTCTGTTTCTTTGGTGGTGGAGAAGTATTTAAGAAAGTGGGCAATTTGATGGTGTCCCAATCAATGGGTTCCTCCTTAGGAATGATTGTTTCACCATGGATATTTAAATAGGGATCAGGCACAATGGGTTCAGGAATAGAAGGTAGTGGTTTGGATTTTGATTGGGTTTCCTCAGTGTTATCTACAATCTTCCTTTTTGTATTGGCCTTCGTTCTGTTCCCTTTCTGCCATTGCTTTCTTTCCTCACTTCTTTCTTCCACATCCTCACTAAACATGTTCCCCATACCTTCATCTTCACCCTTGTCTTCAATTTCTTTCTTCTCTTCAATTTGACTTGACTTTAGCTGTTTTTCAAGCTTTGCTTGTGCTCTTTTGTCAGCCCTTAGCTTTTCAGCTTCTTCCTTCAGCCTTTTGGTCTCTTCCCTATTGGCTTTTGAGAATTTGGGATGTCCTTGCACAACACAAATACTCTTTCCCTCTCTATAAAAGATAGTCATATTCATTCTTTCCACTACATCATTGGTCTCTTTGTGCTTTATGATGCTGCCACCCAAAACTTTGTCTTCATCAGGCTCTGGAAGAGGAAAGTCAACTTCTTTCAATTGAGCAAAGTTAAGGGGGTTCTTTGTAGAGTCCTTGTTAAGTCTAGTGTTGGGCTTGAGTACCATAGGCTTGAAGTTCTTGAAGGAAGTTTCTCCAACCTTATTCCTCCTTACTGGCTTGTATTCCATAGTGATTGGCTCAACCTTTGTGCTATATTTCACAGATAAAGATTTTGTTGTTGCAGAGCCAAACACTTGTTGCATCCTTTCATCAATTCTCCTCCTTTGCTCTTTTACCTGCATCTCAGCTGCTGCTAGCTGGATTAGATCAATTCCATCAAGCTTTCCTTTGATTTGAGGTGTTGGAGAAGTAGTGATGGTAGGAACTAGCACTTTGGATATTTGAATGTTTGTAGATGGCTCTCCTTCCCCTTCCCTTCTATTCTCCCCCTTTTTGTTATCATCAAGGAGAGGGGTCAAGCCGTGTGCTTTTGCCAGCTGCATAAGTAGACTTGTTTGAGACTGTTGATTTTGAAGAATGGTGACCACATAATTTTCAATGACTTGAACTCTGTCTTCCAACTTGGCCAGCCTCTTTTCAGCATCTGATTCTCTTCTCAATCTCAGTAACAAGTCCTGCATGGTACCATAGGGCATGACTGAATCCAGCTTCTCAGAATTGTAGGACTTCAAGTCATCTATATCTTTCTTGAGTTCATCCACACACAGATTCTGTCTTAGTTGTTGTAGTTTCATAAGATGTAGAGAATCTAGGTGGGCTTGAAGAATAGCCTTGGTACCAGCATCTGAAGTTTCCTGAAGGGCCTTTTGAATAGCCATAACTTGTTTGACCAAGGAGACATTGAAATGCCTTGGTAGAGATTCCTTAGTCAAGGCCCATTCAGGTAAATCTGGAATTGAACTAGGGCCTTCATCTCCCCCTAAGTTCATGCTTCCATCAAATGAGACAGAGTTATCATCATTAAAATGTACTCCAAATTCTTCAGATGGCTCACCAGCTTGAGAAGGCATCCTATTGACAACAGCTTTATCCCTTTGTAGAGATTCTGAAGTGTGTACTAGGTTCAAAGTTTGTTCTGCCTCCATATTGCCCTGAGCAGCCAACAGTTGATAGGCTGACACAGGATGAGTAAAAGTGTCAGCATCCAAGAAAATGTTATCAATTACATCTTTGTAATGTTGCTGAAATTATCTTTCCTTTTCAGCATCATCCACAATCATTGACTCATTAGCAATGGATGGATTCACCCTTATACATCCTGTACCTGCTTTTCTCTCAATTTCTCTATATTCTTGCATCAGGGGCTCCCCCTGGCTCACACACCTCACACCCTCACCCTCACCTACTAAGGTGGCACTCCTCTCACTTTCTTTTGCCATGCTGGAAGAAATAGCATGCATATTTAGACTCTCAAGCTCTCCCTTTTCCTGGGAGCAACCCAGCCTCTCACTCAAATTTTCACTCCCTTCACTCAATCCTAGAAGTGATTGTACAGTAACCATGTCTTCTACACTTGGAATTGATTCAGTTATTTGTGTAGAGACTATCAACGGATAGGGAGCATCCGTTGAAGTGGGAACTGATGGTATCAATGGATAACTGCTGTTAAGCTTATCCGTTGAAGAACAACCACTTGTCAACGGATGAGAAATATCCGTTGAAGAAGGAAAATAAGTAGAAATTGAAAGTGACATGATTGTTAAATCTGTATGGATTGATTTTAATTTTGGGGACACAGATTCTTCAACCAAATCTGAAAGAATTGGCTGATGATCCAACAAATCATCTAAAAGATGATGATCACCAGTATTTGAGTGGGGCTCCTCCCTGAGTTATAAAGAGGGAGAATCAGGAATTGATGTGAATATCATGTCCACATCCAGAGATGGTGATGGAGAATTTGGTGATTGATGTGTTTCAATTTTGAGAGAATGGGGTTGTGACTCCACATTTATTGGAGTCACATCAAGCTGAATTTGAGAAGGCATAGATACATGTGGATGTATCTGTGCAGTGTGTGCCCCCTGTGTGGAAACTAGGGTTTTAGCCTTCTTTCTGCTTGTAAAGGCCTTGATTGGTGAATGTGTGGCTTCAGTGTCCCTCCCTCTTTTGTTCTGTATCCCTGGTTGGGGACTATTTTCAATAGCTGCACCCTTTTGGGAGGATGCAACTAGGGATGAGTTTGAATCCTTTTCAACCACCACAGTCTTTTGAGAAACTGTGGCTTGGCTAGCTGAGGTACCACTCACCTCTCCTACCTTATCCTGGGGGATTTCTTGATGTTCACCCCTCCCCTCACCACTCACACCCTGTTCACTCCCCTCAGGGTTTATGGTAGTTGTTACAACTGTTGTCTTTTGAGAAACAACATAGGTGGCTTTCTTTGACTTTGTTCTTGAAACTTTAGGTTTGGTGGCTTTGGAAGGAATCTGTTGGGACAAAGACACAGATTCCATGGCCACACTTGAAGGCAAAGAAATAATGGGGTTGGAAGTAGTAGGAGTTGAAGAAGTATTTACCTCACTTACCTGAGGTGCATTCATTATTGGCAAATATACCAATGGCACCTGATTGTTGAGGTTAATTCTCAAAAGGTCTGCAAGAACCCTTTTCTCTTGTGCCTAACATTTGAGTTTGTTACTCTCATTGGTTATGACCAATCCTTCAGCAACATGGTTAGCCAATAACATAAAGAATCTAGCATAGTAGAAGTTATGAGGTCTATTAGCTTTGTTACCTAACCTGGTACCTAATTCTAGCATGACATAGTTGCTAAAATTAAAATACCTATCAGAAACTAGCATATAGAGCATATTAACTAGAGATGAAGTTATTGCATCGAAATTACTAATTTTCCCAGAGAAAACCTTGATAAAGGCATCACCAAGAAAACTCCATTCTTTCCTAAGGCTTTTTCTTCTAATACTCCCTAAACTAGCAGAATCAAAAGAATAGCCTATGGAATCTAACATGCTAGATACATCATTATCAGTGTGTGGTGTCATGGCATTATTCTCAGGTAGTTTGAAACAAGACTGTATATCATCACAGTTAATACAGTAATCTTTACCTTTGAGAGAGAAATTGATGGTCATATATGTGGGATTGAACTCTGCAGTTATCCAAATCTCCTCAATTATCTCACAGTAAATAGTTGGGGCTTCCAGCATTGCATAGCTTAGTTTGCAATTTTTGATGAAGCCCATCATCTTGTGATAATCTGAGTGGGCTACATTCTTTTCCACCAAGGCTACAAAATTGTTCTTCTCATAGAGAAATCCAGACTGGGACATTATCTTTATTACTGGTGCCATTGTAGTGAGTAGAAGTTGCAGAGAAAAGTTGAGAGTTTTGGGAGAGAAAGAGAGTAAAAGCTTTTGAAAGATTGCAAGAAAGCGTAAAGTGAAAATAAGAATTCAAAAGGCTTTTATACTTTCTCGAATTAAAACGTAAGAAGAATGATTAAATAATACTTTTAAGTAAATTACAGCCGTTTGAGAATAAAGAAAACTGTATGTATTCTAAAAACTGCCTTTAATACAAATACATACAACTGTGTATATATATATGTATCAACGGTTAAGTAAAAGAATCAACAGTTGTGACTTACTTAAAACAACTGATGTGACACTTCAACGGATAAGGTAAACAGTTATCCGTTGAAGATTAACACAGTTTTATTCGTTGAAGGATAAAATATCAGAAATATAATTGTCTTGTAACGGATAATGAACATCCGTTGAAAGAACAATTTTGGCTTTCAACGGATAGGGAATATCCATTGATAGAATAATCTTTGCTTAAAGCCAACTTTGTTCTTGCAGCAAATTCATTTCAGGCTTCAAAACAGATTATAATAAGGACATGAATTTATGAATAATTAAGCATACCTAGCTCACTTACTAATCTTGTGAATGTTGATTCATCAAGTGGCTTGGTAAATATATCTGCAATCTGCTTTTCACTTGGAACAAAATGAAGTGGTACCATTCATCACATGTTCCCTTATGAAGTGGTACTTGATGTCAATGTGCTTGGTTCTTGAGTGTTGCACTGGATTTTCAGTAATGGCAATGGCACTTGTGTTGTCATAGAATATTGGAATTTTGTCAACAGTTATCCCATAGTCAAATAGTTGATTCCTCATCCACAGTATATGTGCACAGCAACTACCAGCAGCAATGTACTCAACTTCAGCTGTTGATGTAGAAACATAATTTTGCTTCTTGCTGAACCATGATAGAAGCTTATTCCCTAGAAATTGACAGGTGCCAGTTGTACTTTTCCTGTCTATTTTGCAATCTGTATAATCTGCATCTGAGTAGCCAATTAGATCAAAACCAGACTCTCTAGGATACCAAATTCCTAGATTTGGAGTCCCTTTGAGATATCTGAAGATTCTTTTAATAACCACTAAGTGAGATTCTTTAGGGTCAGCTTGAAATCTAGCACAGAGACATGTAGAAAACATTATATCAGATCTACTAGCAGTTAAATATATAAGTGAGCCAACCATGCCTCTATAACTTGTAATATCCACAGACTTTTCAGCCTTGTTTAATTCAAGCTTGGTGGCAGTGGCCATGGGAGTTTTTGCAGATGAACAATCCATTAAGTTAAACTTCTTTAAAAGTTCATAAATATATTTAGTTTGACTAATGAAAATTCCACCACTAACTTGTTTAACTTGTAAACCAAGAAAATAAGTTAGCTCTCCCATCATGCTCATTTCATATTTACTGTAATAACCCCAATTTTTGAGAAATTTTGAAACCCTTATGAATAGTGTTTTTGCTGAACGAGAAAACTTTTCATGCCACGCTATGTAGGGGTTCTGTTATTGATCTTATGGGATATTATTAGTACTCTATGTGGTATATAAGTGTATGTAAAGATCGTCAGAATCCAATTCCGAACACTTTGATTTTTCCCGGAAATCCACAAGATACGGAGAGAATTGAGTATAAGGTAACAGGATAAAAAGGATTGAAATTAAAGGATTATAGGAGAGGATCATAAAAGGAATATAATATATTGAGAAAGGTTAAGGGAACCTAAGTAATAAGATCCCGGGTATGATCCCTCAAACGATAAACGAGAACGAAAGATAAGCGAACCGTAAAACAAATAAGTGACCAAGAGACAAGCTTGTACAAGAAGCCAGGGATTGTGACATCATCAAACCACAAGGTGTGGACAAGTGGGAGCATAATGACATGTGCAAGGTGACACAAGCATGACATAGAAGGGAAGGAAGTGTGGTTGAATTATAACCACACAAAATCAAGGTTAATTAAGTCATTAACCAAAAACAACACAAAAATCAACCAACCAAGCAAATCATTTCATTTTCATCAAACAAAACACAAAAATATCTTCTTCCCAAGCTAGCTCTCGGCCCATTTCTTAAAATTTGAAGATCCAAGCTCCACCACTTACTATTTAGCAAGGTAATTATCTAAGCTTCCCCATGGATAGTTACATACTTCCTATAAGTTTAAGCTTCTAATTCCAAGCCAATCTTTTTCTATAAATCAAGGAAGAAGATGGTGAATAGTAACCTTCAAGAAATAACTTTAGTTTTCTTGAATTTTTATGAAAGATTAAGGTTATACAAGCAAGGATCAAGGTTCTTTTAGGCATTCAAAGCTCTTGGGTTGTGTTAGGAAGCTTCAAGGAGGTATAAACAACTTTCACCTTTAACTTATAGTTTGAACTTTGAGTTTTGATGAGTTTATGGATGGATTAATGTATATATAGAAATATCCATGTATGTATAGCAAGATCCATGTATGATAGATGGTTTGGTTGGATTTGTGGTGATTTTGGATATGAATCTTGGTTAATGGTTAATGAATCTTAAGTTATGGTTAGTAGATCATGTTTGTGGTTGAATAAGTTGGAAAACCTTGAGATTATGGACTGACTTTGCCTTGATATAAGTTGTGTTTGAGGTATTGATGATGGTTGGGTGGTTTGTAGTGAATTGGTAAAGAATTGGAGTGGTATAAATATTGGTAATCGCGTAAACATAGCCGTCGTAACGTCCGATTTTCTTTAGACTGTTTTGTGAATAACATTAGGACCCGAGGACCCCCTGCTAGATTGTGACCACTGCCATGTTTAGGTAGCTCATGTTACGAGCTTCGTTTTGATATGTAGTTCGTTCGATTCCGATGCACGGTTTAGGAGAAACGACCGTTTCAAGTAACGGCGTTTCGCGAACGAAACTTTTTCCCTCGCCTTACTTTGAAACATAGGTTAAAGACCAAAAAGGGTTAATTAATGTATGAAACATTTATGGTAAGTGTGTTAGGCAGTTGGTAAGACATTCGCGAAGGAATCGCTTTAAAACTCGTAAAGGTTAAATTATTAAAAATGGTGGAGCCGAGGGTACCCGAGTGACTTAAGCGAATCAGTAAGCGCAGAATAAGCGTTAGAGTCTAAGTTAGTTAAAGTATAGATTTACAAGTGACTTTGGTTTAATTCCAACTTACTTGTTGTTTATAGGTTATCAGACTCGTCCCGAGCCATTCGTAACCCCAGTCGCTCAGGCAAGTTTTCTACCCGTTATACTGTTGTTGTGATGTAAATATATGTATATGCATTATCTTGTGATATTGCATGATTGTTATTAGCAAATTTTGCAATATATTGGAGTATGCTAATATGGTATATATGCATGCCTGTTTCATATTCTTGAAATATATATCTGTTGGTTCATTTGATAATACCTATGCTAGAGGATAGTTGTATCTTGCATATACCCTTAGTATAGGGACCCAAAGGTGAAAATATTTTCTAAAACCGGGAGTCGAGGATCCCGAGTAGATTTTATATGGATATGGATATATATATATATATATATATATATATATATATTTATATATATATATATATATGGTTATAGTTTTCCAAACTATTAATCGAATAAGGTTTATTCGATAACTTTAAACTTTATTTTATTATTGAATATTATTTCGAATATTATTCGAGGACTTATGACTCCTTTTATATTATTTATTGAATATTATTTGAATATTCATTCGAGGACTTATGACTCCTTTTATTTATTTATTGAATATTATTTGAATATTCATTTGAGGATGTATGACTCCTTTATTTTATTTAATGAATATTATTTATAATATTCATTCGAGGTATTATGACTCAGCTTATTTTATTTATTGAATATTATTTGAATATTCATTTGAGGATCTATGACTCCGATTATTTGCTGAGATATATTCTTTATTTTATTAAAGAATAAGATGTCAATAATCAAACTTATTTTCGATTATTCAAATAAAGATAATACTTTCATATAAGTATATCTTTGGTTATTTAATGTTTATTTCAAGTATAAGTTTTAATACTTCTACTTCAATTATTTTTATAAAGATTATTCTTTATGGGAATATTATTTAATTAATAATATTCAGTCATTTTCTAAAAATTCTGGGGACTGATTTACTTCATTAAATCAGCCTTACTCCAAACACTCTTTAAAGTGTTTTCGAGTCTTCAAAATGATTTTTAAAAGTCAGAGTGGATCCCAAAACTCATTTTTATATTTAAGATCTTCCTTTTTAAGGGGATTTAAATACTCGCTCAAAACCTGGGGAATTCGGCTCTGTGGTGTATTTTATATTCGCAACAAGGTTGCAGATTTGGTAAATGAATTGATTACTTGCCCAACGTTCGGGAAGTAAGCCCCTCTCATTGAGTCGGCATAAGCGACAGGCCGAGGTACGGTCTATTATTGTGTAAGTGGCTCAGTGGGAGTCCATCAAATGCATAAGTGGCTGAGTGGCAGTCCAGCATAGGTCTTAATTATGACCAGGGTGATGACCAGTGGGGAATTCGTCCATCTACTACTAGAAAAGGTTACTTATTGGTATCTTTGCCTGATCAGCAAGATATCGGGTTTATGCCAAAATTCTTTTCCTTTCCAAAATTCATTGGATGTTTCGAACTCTGTTCATACTTCACATAACAGAGGTTCCAGGAAATGTTTTCGGGATATATATATATATGTGGATATATATATATATCGGGACTAAATAAAGTATCTCGTAACTTTATTTCATTCAATAATATTTCAAAGATTGAATCTATTCAAATCTTGTCTTGTAGTCTCATCTATGTGATGAACTTTTGAAACTGATTATAACTTGAACGGTGGTAGTTCAAGTAGTATTGGGAAAGATATAAGTATATTGGGGTATTTGGTAACCTCATCTTTTAAACTTATATCTAATTAATAATTGTCTTATGAATGACAAAGATTTTCAGAAAAACGTTGAGACAAGGTTAGATATATGAGATCACCTTGCAACGATATTTTTTTTATATACAGTTATACACTGGGATTTTGTGTATATTATGCATGGAAGAGGACTTCCAATATTTTGAAAAGTATATATGTATATATATATATACTGAATATTTTGCGACTTCATCGCATTAAGTTATCAACTTGGTTCATTTCTTTTGACCAAGACTTTCATGAGTACTATGAGAAGGCTCATATACTAGTAAGTATATACTAGTAATTATCTTACACACGATAAAAGATTCTAGTAAGTATCCATTTAGATACTTATATTATTGTTATCACTATATATTATCTTGCGAGCTGTAAGGCTCACTCTTGCTTTATTTCTTCATCACACAACAACAGTTAGGAAAGATGGCCAGACTCCAGCAGACCCAGCGCAAGCGCGTGGGAAGCGTCCCGCGTCTTCCCGATGATGTTGTGGCTGCTATAGCTGCAGAGGTAGATCTATTGGTAGATCAGGCATTCTATTTTTGAGAATCAATTATGTATAATTATAACTTGTGGCAGATAATGGCAATTAACTGTAAATTTATCAAGTAATCATTTTGGGTTGTAAAAATTTTAAATTGTGGATTCAAAGACTTGTACTTATTTCAATTTCATCTCTGAGACTATAACGGGTTGTGGTGTGTGTTAGTGTGGGGTCACAGCATAAGGTTATTATTATTAATTAAGTGAAGTGATATTGTGGAAAGAAAGACCGTGACGACCCGGATCCTCGACCCCGGATCTGGGGGTGTTACAGAAATGGTATCAGAGCTAAGCGTTATAAACCTCAGAGATGATGGGACGTTAAGATAATAAGTTAACTAAGATAATAAGAACTCTTGCCAAGTTCATAGTCGGGCTACCTAACGTAGCACTGACAGTTAAAACCCTTATGGGAACCCTTATAAATATCGTGATAGGAGCGTAGTTCGTTATCGTATATGGTAGCGGGACTCCGAACCCTGATGTTGAGGAGCAACATCGCGATGATATTTTATTACTAATTGGAGATCGGATTTTGGATCCGATAGAGTGTCCTAATGCAGGACCGGATGATGTTGATATTGAGGATTTAGTGGTTGAGGATGTTGTCCTAGAAGGGATAGTTGTTGAGGAGGATCCCATGGAGGATCCTGACAGGATTGGATAAAGGACCACTGATGAATTGATGACCATGGTTTGGTCGACTACCAGAGGTAGGATTGGCCGGTCACTACCGGAGGTTCGTTCAAGTTATAAAGATAGTAGCCCCTTTAACGCGGCTTACTCGTAAGACTGAGAAGTTCGAATGGACAGAGAAATGCGAGAACAGCTTTCAAGAACTGAAGCAGAGGTTGGTGATGGCCCCTATGCTGGCATTGCCGGATGGAAAAAGGAGATTTTGTGATTTGTAAGTGACGCTTCGCATAAGGAATTAGGGTGCTTCTTAGCACAGCAAGATAATCGCGTCTGCGTCAAGACAATTAAGGTAATATGAAATTCAATATCCCCGCCCATGAGCTTAGGCTCGTGGCAATAGTTTTACCCTAAAGATTGGAGGCACTACGTGTATGGAGAGAAGTGCGAGAATTACCTAAGCCATAAGTGCTCTAGTACATTTTCACGTCACAAAGAGCTCAACATATGCCAGAAGAGGCAGTTAGAGCTAACCAAGAATAATGATTGGGAGATTCTTTATCATTCGGGGAAAGCCAATATGGTGGCTGATGCCCTTAGTAAAAAGGAGAGACTCAAGATGATAATGCCTTTTGGAGAGTTTATAAGAGATTTTGAGAAAATGGAAATAGAAGTGAAGGTAACCGGAGCCGGTACCGAAAAGCTGTTTGAGATTGCAATACAGCCCGAATTATTGGAAAAGATCATATTGTGCCAGAAAAAGTTATGAATGAAGGTAGAGAGCCAACAATTAGATAAAAGATTAATATCGAGAAAGATGATAAGGGAATAATGAGGTATTCCTATAGAATTTGGGTTCCGAAAGTTCAAGAGTGTAAGGATGAGAACTTAGATGAGAGCCATAGTTGAGGAATAAGATTTAGAGCAAACCCTGAACGCGATAGTCAGGGAGGTCGCCATCAAGATAGAAGGAACCCATGACATAATGGAGTGGAAAATGAGGATTTTAAATTAAAAGATGACCCCGATTATGGGGAGTAGGATGAAACATTTCATAATAAGGAAACAGAAAGTCGAGTAAGGAAAGGAGACCCGAGACGGTACTCCTATACGGCAATTCATAGACCTGTCTAGACAGAACTTAGACTATTATCCCCAACCACCACTCTGAGGAGACAGTGCGGTGGGAAATTCTTTCATGACCTTTAAGTCGCTAAGCTCTCAGAGTTCCAAGGAACAAGCTGACCCAGTCGAGGCAAGAGCCTGGCTAAAGGAAATAGATGAATCATTTGAGATTCTAAATGATTGACGAACCACAAAAGACTGTTTTGTCACTTACCCTCCCAAGAGAGAGACCACCCGCTGGTGAAAGGCCAAGGAAGGCACGGAGCAAGAGATTATAATAAACTGATTAAAGTTCAGCCAATTGTTTTCGGGATCGTAATTCCCAAGGTTATGGAATAGTGTAAAAGCTTTAGAGCCAGAACAAAGGCAGACGAGTATGATGAATTATGAATCTAAGCTGTAAAAGTTGTTAAGATTCGTTCTGAAGACGCGAATCCAGAATGACGGGATATTTGAAATCAATGCTTATGTTGTGTTGGTTCATGAAATAATGATAAGAGAAAGGAAAATAAAAAGAAACTGAAGTGGAAAGGAATATAAAGGCAATAGAGTTTGAGGAATGATAAGGGAGTTGGGTATGAGGAAACCCTAAAGACTCATAGCAATAGAAATAGAAAAGTATATGATCGTCAGGATGAGGGTGATTCACCATGAGTTAAAGTTGACGGTTGAAGGCATAAGAGATGCATATAGTTTATCCCCTGTAAGTTGGGAGGATTCGAGGAAACCTTGAGATAATTCGAAGGATAAATAATGAGACGCGGATAGACTAAGGGGATAAGAAAGTAAGAAATTAAGAAAATTGGATGAAGGAAGTGACCTTCAAGAAGGTGAAGTGTAAGACCGGTGGCATGATACCCAGAAAGGGAGACGCCAGATATGAAAGATATCCCAACATTGAGGTGACTGTTGAGATAAACAACAAAAGTAAATAAGGAATTATTAAGAAGAAGTTCACGTTGAACACGACCAATATCTTCCAGAACATCCATGTTATCGTTACCAGATTAGGCAAGAAAAGCGGATAACCGTTGTTATCTTTTGGAGGCCATTTTGATTAACCTCATTTTGTATACAGATGTTATTGTGAAATTAGGCATTTACTATCGAGGTAGGAATGATTGATTAAGATACCCATATCAGGGATATATGACTTTATTTATCCATGGAAGGATGCTTGTACCTTTTTAAAGGTGGAATTAAGGATAGAACATCGGTAACTTAAAACGAATCCTAGGGGAATGCATAAAGGTTGGCATTTCACCCTTAATAGGGATAGTATGAGTTTTGACAGTATGAATTGGAAAGGATTAAGGTAATAATAACCTTTAAGGATCAGTGGAGAAATTTTTCAGAAGTATATAGACAATGGTTCTAGTATCAGTAAATGGTATTTTGATATGCCCTGTATATAGGGAATATAGGAGGAACGATTGAAGGATAACCTTAGAGGTTTTACAAGGAGAAAGGAAATATTCGAAATTCTCAAGAATAAAAATGTTGATAAAGGAAATATGACATAATTATAATGATGCCAAGTGGGGCACGTGTTAAACCACGAGAAAGTATGGATCGAACCAGTAAAGGTCGAAATTATTCAGGGCAATTAGGACCTAAGACAAAAGATGTTCTAAGTACGATCGAGAGTCAGTCGCGACAGTGATTAACCTCTAAAGACTGAGGGGATAACTTATGGAAAAATGGAAATTTTTTTTTTTACTCATCAGATATTAAAAAAAAAAAAAGTATTTTCACATAAGCTGTGATTGAAATAAGGTAGAAAATTATTTGGAGGTGGTTAAAATGACATTGACTGTAAGGAAATTGTACTATCAGGAAAGGCCAAAGAGGTGGCCGACACTTTAAAGGTAAGAGGATAATTATAGGCACTTGTGCCAAAGGAATACAGTGATGATGGTTAAAACTGTGAAGGTTGTATTATGGTTTGGAAGATTGACATTCCTTCTGATGACTGTGCAATACCCAACCGTAATAGTAGTTAGTAAAGGTTTAATTCGTGTAATCGCCATGAGCGGGCTATCTATCTCAGAAGATACTATCTTGAGATAAGCCAGGACCATAGTTCAAAAAGGACTAAACAAACCTTTGAGTTAAGTCTTCTATTGAAGGTATATGATTAAGAATGGTATTAACCTGCTATCGTTGCTTTGAGCGAAACTCTTCTGCAAATTTTATCTGCTTCATGTCATGAAAGTACGTCAGAGTTTGGAGTGTTCTTCATGAATTGTGATTGGTGGTTATGTTAACTCCTTAGGAGAATTAGATACGAGATGTATGGACTCCGTATGGTTAGTTATTAAGACTTCATGGAAAATGAATGACTACAGTAGGTCAGTGGTGGACCTTAGTAAGGCAGCAATGATTCTGCGAGTAATGAGCTGATTACAACCGTGAGAGTTGTATTGGAATGGGTGTTGAGATTGAGTACCACTAATCGGGTAGTGGTAGTGTATAAGTTATCATTGATAGACTAATTAAGTAGAGTATCTACCTAGTGAATAATTATTCTTTCTTATCAATAGAGAGTCGTATTATTATACAAGGAAGGTTGCGGTGCAAGCATAGAATTCAAGTAACGATGATGTCTAGAATGAGATCCCAGATTCGATTTTCGATGTCGAAGGAGTTTCAAAGGTAATTGTGTATAAGCTCGAGGAAGAGCATGGGTCCATAGAATGATGGACAGGATAGCGAAAATATTTAGGCACGTGAAATGTGATGCTATAATACTTGATGTTGATATAAATACAAATATGTTTTGTTCTTCTATGATAAACCTCTATAGTTCAGAGGTAGGTTCCAAGCCAGATATTTTGTGGCAGTATATATTTTTTTTTTCATATATACAATTCTCTTCAGTTCGTTCTTTTCTCTTCTTTTCATTTCATGTAAGCTGAGAAGAACAACCCTTCCAGAAGGGGAGGTATTGCCGAATGACTATCTATCTGTGTGATAGAAGCCTAGTAGGATACCATCTATTGTTTAATTGCTTGTCAAGTACTAAAGGCTGGCCACCTTCTGTACTAACTATGCGATATAACAAGTGTTCATGATCATAGTGATCTCTCAACAAATTCCTTTACTTCTATTTGATTGATCAAATTTTGGAAAATAGAAACAACTGAAAAAGGAGTAATAAAGTGGTGGTAGTATGCGGAATGGGAACACATTCGTGATACTAAGGTTGACGTGGTTATTAAAAGGTTATAGAACGCTAACGAGCAAAAGTATAACCAGTATAATATTAGGAACGGAAGGTAGTAGCGATTACGAACTGGAAAAGAATGGGTATTGAGAAGCAGAAGCTCTAATGATAAAAGCTATAATGAGAGTCTGTGCAATAGACTTGAAAGAATTTGGAATGATCACTTAATTCGGATTGAGTTATCTTACGACAATAGATCATATGTCATTATCGAGATGTCGCCTTATGAGATCCTTGAGGGAAGATAATGTCGATCTCCCTTATGTTAGGATGAAGTTGTAGAGCGCAAGATGCTCGGACCCGCAGTAGTCCAAAGGACCAAGGATATGATAGATCTAATCAGAGGACGGCTGGTAGTAGCCCAAGATGGACATGATAAGTATGTTGATTTGACACGAAAGGATAAAGAGTATGAAATAGGGGACCTAGTAATGTTATAGGTATCCCTTGGAAAGGATTGATGAGGTTCGGAAAGAAAGGAAAGCTAAGTCTACAATTTGTTGGACCCTTGGATATATTAAGACGTTTGGGAAGTTAGCATATAAGCTAGCCCTAACCCCGAATATGTAGCAAGTTCATAACGTGTTCCACGTATCAATGTTAAGGAAGTGTAATTCGGATGCCAGTCAAATAGGGGCATATGAGCGCATAGATATGCAACCCGACGTAACCTATATGGAGCAACCAGGAAGGGTTATAGAGTGAAAAGGAACAAGTGCTTAGGAGAAGGATTATCAAACTAGGCAGAGTTTGGTGGTAGAACCACAATGTGGAAAATGGACTCGAGAGTTAGAAAGTGTAATGCTAAGAAAGTATCCCCATTTGTTTTCTATCTGATTCCGGGACGGAATCCTTTTAAGGAGGGGAGACTGTAATAACCCCAATTTTTGAGAAATTTTGAAACCCTTATGAATAGTGTTTTTGCTGAACGAGAAAACTTTTCATGCCACGCTATGTAGGGGTTCTGTTATTGATCTTATGGGATATTATTAGTACTCTATGTGGTATATAAGTGTATGTAAAGATCGTCAGAATCCAATTCCGAACACTTTGATTTTTCCCGGAAATCCACAAGATACGGAGAGAATTGAGTATAAGGTAACAGGATAAAAAGGATTGAAATTAAAGGATTATAGGAGAGGATCATAAAAGGAATATAATATATTGAGAAAGGTTAAGGGAACCTAAGTAATAAGATCCCGGGTATGATCCCTCAAACGATAAACGAGAACGAAAGATAAGCGAACCGTAAAACAAATAAGTGACCAAGAGACAAGCTTGTACAAGAAGCCAGGGATTGTGACATCATCAAACCACAAGGTGTGGACAAGTGGGAGCATAATGACATATGCAAGGTGACACAAGCATGACATAGAAGGGAAGGAAGTGTGGTTGAATTATAACCACACAAAATCAAGGTTAATTAAGTCATTAACCAAAAACAACACAAAAATCAACCAACCAAGCAAATCATTTCATTTTCATCAAACAAAACACAAAAATATCTTCTTCCCAAGCTAGCTCTCGGCCCATTTCTTAAAATTTGAAGATCCAAGCTCCACCACTTACTATTTAGCAAGGTAATTATCTAAGCTTCCCCATGGATAGTTACATACTTCCTATAAGTTTAAGCTTCTAATTCCAAGCCAATCTTTTTCTATAAATCAAGGAAGAAGATGGTGAATAGTAACCTTCAAGAAATAACTTTAGTTTTCTTGAATTTTTATGAAAGATTAAGGTTATACAAGCAAGGATCAAGGTTCTTTTAGGCATTCAAAGCTCTTGGGTTGTGTTAGGAAGCTTCAAGGAGGTATAAACAACTTTCACCTTTAACTTATAGTTTGAACTTTGAGTTTTGATGAGTTTATGGATGGATTAATGTATATATAGAAATATCCATGTATGTATAGCAAGATCCATGTATGATAGATGGTTTGGTTGGATTTGTGGTGATTTTGGATATGAATCTTGGTTAATGGTTAATGAATCTTAAGTTATGGTTAGTAGATCATGTTTGTGGTTGAATAAGTTGGAAAACCTTGAGATTATGGACTGACTTTGCCTTGATATAAGTTGTGTTTGAGGTATTGATGATGGTTGGGTGGTTTGTAGTGAATTGGTAAAGAATTGGAGTGGTATAAATATTGGTAATCGCGTAAACATAGCCGTCGTAACGTCCGATTTTCTTTAGACTGTTTTGTGAATAACATTAGGACCCGAGGACCCCCTGCTAGATTGTGACCACTGCCATGTTTAGGTAGCTCATGTTACGAGCTTCGTTTTGATATGTAGTTCGTTCGATTCCGATGCACGGTTTAGGAGAAACGACCGTTTCAAGTAACGGCGTTTCGCGAACGAAACTTTTTCCCTCGCCTTACTTTGAAACATAGGTTAAAGACCAAAAAGGGTTAATTAATGTATGAAACATTTATGGTAAGTGTGTTAGGCAGTTGGTAAGACATTCGCGAAGGAATCGCTTTAAAACTCGTAAAGGTTAAATTATTAAAAATGGTGGAGCCGAGGGTACCCGAGTGACTTAAGCGAATCAGTAAGCGCAGAATAAGCGTTAGAGTCTAAGTTAGTTAAAGTATAGATTTACAAGTGACTTTGGTTTAATTCCAACTTACTTGTTGTTTATAGGTTATCAGACTCGTCCCGAGCCATTCATAACCCCAGTCGCTCAGGCAAGTTTTCTACCCGTTATACTGTTGTTGTGATGTAAATATATGTATATGCATTATCTTGTGATATTGCATGATTGTTATTAGCAAATTTTGCAATATATTGGAGTATGCTAATATGGTATATATGCATGCCTGTTTCATATTCTTGAAATATATATCTGTTGGTTCATTTGATAATACCTATGCTAGAGGATAGTTGTATCTTGCATATACCCTTAGTATAGGGACCCAAAGGTGAAAATATTTTCTAAAACCGGGAGTCGAGGATCCCGAGTAGATTTTATATGGATATGGATATATATATATATATATTTATATATATATATATATGGTTATAGTTTTCCAAACTATTAATCGAATAAGGTTTATTCGATAACTTTAAACTTTATTTTATTATTGAATATTATTTCGAATATTATTCGAGGACTTATGACTCCTTTTATATTATTTATTGAATATTATTTGAATATTCATTCGAGGACTTATGACTCCTTTTATTTATTTATTGAATATTATTTGAATATTCATTTGAGGATGTATGACTCCTTTATTTTATTTAATGAATATTATTTATAATATTCATTCGAGGTATTATGACTCAGCTTATTTTATTTATTGAATATTATTTGAATATTCATTTGAGGATCTATGACTCCGATTATTTGCTGAGATATATTCTTTATTTTATTAAAGAATAAGATGTCAATAATCAAACTTATTTTCGATTATTCAAATAAAGATAATACTTTCATATAAGTATATCTTTGGTTATTTAATGTTTATTTCAAGTATAAGTTTTAATACTTCTACTTCAATTATTTTTATAAAGATTATTCTTTATGGGAATATTATTTAATTAATAATATTCAGTCATTTTCTAAAAATTCTGGGGACTGATTTACTTCATTAAATCAGCCTTACTCCAAACACTCTTTAAAGTGTTTTCGAGTCTTCAAAATGATTTTTAAAAGTCAGAGTGGATCCCAAAACTCATTTTTATATTTAAGATCTTCCTTTTTAAGGGGATTTAAATACTCGCTCAAAACCTGGGGAATCCGGCTCTGTGGTGTATTTTATATTCGCAACAAGGTTGCAGATTTGGTAAATGAATTGATTACTTGCCCAACGTTCGGGAAGTAAGCCCCTCTCATTGAGTCGGCATAAGCGACAGGCCGAGGTACGGTCTATTATTGTGTAAGTGGCTCAGTGGGAGTCCATCAAATGCATAAGTGGCTGAGTGGCAGTCCAGCATAGGTCTTAATTATGACCAGGGTGATGACCAGTGGGGAATTCGTCCATCTACTAGTAGAAAAGGTTACTTATTGGTATCTTTGCCTGATCAGCAAGATATCGGGTTTATGCCAAAATTCTTTTCCTTTCCAAAATTCATTGGATGTTTTGAACTCTGTTCATACTTCACATAACAGAGGTTCCAGGAAATGTTTTCGGGATATATATATATGTGGATATATATATATATATCGGGACTAAATAAAGTATCTCGTAACTTTATTTCATTCAATAATATTTCAAAGATTGAATCTATTCAAATCTTGTCTTGTAGTCTCATCTATGTGATGAACTTTTGAAACTGATTATAACTTGAACGGTGGTAGTTCAAGTAGTATTGGGAAAGATATAAGTATATTGGGGTATTTGGTAACCTCATCTTTTAAACTTATATCTAATTAATAATTGTCTTATGAATGACAAAGATTTTCAGAAAAACGTTGAGACAAGGTTAGATATATGAGATCACCTTGCAACGATATTTTTTTATATACAGTTATACACTGGGATTTTGTGTATATTATGCATGGAAGAGGACTTCCAATATTTTGAAAAGTATATATGTATATATATATATACTGAATATTTTGCGACTTCATCGCATTAAGTTATCAACTTGGTTCATTTCTTTTGACCAAGACTTTCATGAGTACTATGAGAAGGCTCATATACTAGTAAGTATATACTAGTAATTATCTTACACACGATAAAAGATTCTAGTAAGTATCCATTTAGATACTTATATTATTGTTATCACTATATATTATCTTGCGAGCTGTAAGGCTCACTCTTGCTTTATTTCTTCATCACACAACAACAGTTAGGAAAGATGGCCAGACTCCAGCAGACCCAGCGCAAGCGCGTGGGAAGCGTCCCGCGTCTTCCCGATGATGTTGTGGCTGCTATAGCTGCAGAGGTAGATCTATTGGTAGATCAGGCATTCTATTTTTGAGAATCAATTATGTATAATTATAACTTGTGGCAGATAATGGCAATTAACTGTAAATTTATCAAGTAATCATTTTGGGTTGTAAAAATTTTAAATTGTGGATTCAAAGACTTGTACTTATTTCAATTTCATCTCTGAGACTATAACGGGTTGTGGTGTGTGTTAGTGTGGGGTCACAGCATAAGGTTATTATTATTAATTAAGTGAAGTGATATTGTGGAAAGAAAGACCGTGACGACCCGGATCCTCGACCCCGGATCTGGGGGTGTTACATTTACTTTGCATTAACTTAGCAAACTTTTTACAAAGCTTATCATCTGTAGAACCAAATATAATATCATCTACATAGATTTGAACAAGTATTGTAGAGCCATTAACATTTCTAAAGAAAAGAGTTTTGTCAACAGTACCTCTTGTGAAGTGATTATCTAGAAGAAATTTTGATAAAGTCTCATACCAGGCTCTAGGTGCTTGCTTTAGTCCATAGAGTGCTTTCAACAGATAATACACATAGTCTGGAAAATTTGGATCTTCAAATCCTGGAGGTTGGCTTACATAAACTTCTTCCTCCAATTCTCCATTCAGAAATGCACTCTTGACATCCATTTGATAGACTTTAAAATTGGCATGGGCTGCATAGGCTAGAAAGATTCTGATGGCTTCAAGTCTTGCAACTGGAGCAAATGTCTCATCAAAATCTATTCCTTCTTATTGAGAGTAGCCCTTGGCAACCAATCTGGCTTTATTCCTTATGACAATTCCATTTTCATCCATCTTATTTCTGAATACCCATTTTGTATCAATAGAGCTCTTGTTCTTTGGCTTGGGTACCAGCTTCCATACCTTGTTCCTCTCAAATTGGTTTAGCTCCTCTTGCATTGCTAAAATCCAATCTGGATCCAATAGAGCTTCTTCCACTCTCTTAGGTTCCTCCTGTGATAGAAAACTACTATATAGACATTCATCTTGAGTAGCCCTTCTAGTTTGTACTTTAGATGTAGCATCACCAATGATCAATTCAAAAGGGTGATTCTTGGTCCATTTCCTTTGAGGTGGTAGATTATCTCTAGATGAGGTTGCCTCAGTATTTTCATGATGTGAGATAGAGTGTTGATTGGTTGAAACTCCCCCTGAGTTACTGATCCTTTGAAAGGAAATGGGAGTTCTATCAACTGATGAGGTAAATTGATTATCCGTTGATAGACTATGATCAACTGATGCTTCATTATGTACTTCAACGGATGATGCACTTTGTCTTTCAACGGATGCTGAATTATGACTTTCAACTGATGCAGCATTTTGTGCATTATCCAAAGGCAAATTTTGAATTCTTTTCGAGGTGCCTTCTCCATCATTCTCATCTTCACTATCATCACAATATATCTCAATGTTATCAAATTTGAGTCCTTCATGATGTCCCTCATCTGTTAGTCCATCAATCTTTTTATCATCAAACACAACATGCATAGATTCCATGATAATGTTGGTTCTTAGATTGTAGACCCTATATGATTTTCCAGAGAATAACCAACAAATATTCCTTCATCATCCTTTGCATCAAACTTCTCTTTGTGATCAGGTTGATTCCTTATAATGTAGCATTTGCAACCAAAGACATGAAGAAAGTTTAAAGTTGGTTTTCTTCTCTTAAACAATTGATAGGGAGTCATGCCTTTTGCCTGATTGATTAGAGAAATATTTTTAGTGTAACATGCACAGTTAACAGCCTCAGCCCAAAAGTATGTTGGGAGTTTTGACTCTTCAAGCATAGTTCTTGCAGCTTCAATTAGTGACCTGTTCTTCCTTTCCACCACACCATTCTGTTGTGGAGTCCTTGGAGCTGAGAACTCATGCATGATCCCATTTTCTTCACAGAACAACCTCATGGTAGAATTCCTGAACTCAGTTCCATTGTCACTCCTGATATTCCTTACATTGAAATCTGGATGATTGTTGACTTGCTTGATATGATTGATGATGATTTCACTAGCTTCATCCTTTGATTTAAGAAAGTAGGTCCATGAAAACTTTGAGAAATCATCTACAATCACTAGGCAATATCTTTTTCTTGAAATTGACAAAACATTGACTGGTCCAAAAAGATCCATGTGTAGCAGTTGTAATGGTTCATCAATTGCCGATTCAAGCTTCTTGCTGAATGATGCTCTCTTTTGCTTTCCTTTCTGACAGGCATCACACAGTCCATCCCTTGAGAATTCCACCAGAGGCATTCCTCTAACTAAGTCCTTTTTGACTAGATCATTCATTGTCTTGAAATTCAAATGAGACAGCTTCTTGTGCTATAGCCAACTTTCATCTGGACTTGCTTTGCTGAGAAGACAAGTAATTGATTCTGTATCTGTAGAGTTGAAGTCATCCAAGTACACATTTCCTTTTCTAACTCCAGTTAGAACCACTTTGTTGTCCTTCTTACTTGTGACAACACAGGCTTCAGAATTGAAGGAAACAGTATTCCCTCTGTCACATAGTTGACTGATGCTCAATAGATTGTGTTTGAGACCATTAACTAATGCAACTTCATCAATGATGACATTTTCTTTTGAAATAAAGCCATATCCCATAGTGAACCCTTTGCTATCATCTCCAAAGGTTATGCTAGGGCCAGCTCTCTCCTTGAACTCTGTGAGCAGGGTGAAATCTCCTGTCATGTGCCTTGAACAACCACTGTCCAAGTACCATAGATTCCTTCTTTTTCCCTGCACACAACAAAATCAATCAAGTTGATTTTTGTACCCAAGTTTCCTTGGGTCCAACCTTGTTAGTCTTTTTCCTAGACTTCATACCTCCAGCATCTTTTGACTTAGGTAACTTTGGATCAACCTTGGTCTCAGATGTAATTGGTTGAAGTGTAGGGTTAGTCACAGAATTATTTAGCACATTTGGTTGAATTTGATAAGGCATAGATTGTGCAAACACATTATTCCACATAGGCATGTTGTATGGCATTTGAGGCATACTGAATGCAGCAAAATAATGATTATTAACATATGGCATGTTTGCAAAATATGCATGAGGATTCTGTTGAGACATAACAGGTATAGCATGCAGAGGTGACATAGACATGTTAGGCATGGAAGGAGTTAAAGGCATGGGAGCATTCGTAACTGACTTGCAGTTAGCAGATAGATGATTAACACTTTTGCAATGCACACAACTTTTTCTAGGAGCATATTTATCAGGTGTGTAATTGTTGTGTTTGTTAATCCCTACCTTCCCATTTCTATTTGATTTTCTTTTAGTTTCCTTTTTATCCTCAACCATCTTAAGCCTATTTTTCAACTGATCTAAAGTCATGTGTCCTATATTCACCTTACTGGCATCTTTGGATGTGCTAGCTTCTTCTTTAACAAAGTTCTTGGAAGTTGAACCAAACTTCTTATTGAGATTTTTCAAATTGTTCTTTTTAGAATCACTTGCCTGTTTTAATTGATGAGCCTTCAACGAATGCTACTTTTCTTCCTTCAACGGATAACTTTCATCATCCGTTGATTCCACATCCGTTGATAATCCATCAATTAATTCTACTTCCTTTTTGTTTTTCTTCCAGGCATTCTCACAGAGTGATTCAATTCCCTGAACCTTGACAATCTGAGCACTAACATCTCTAGATGTTTTCCAGGCCTTGATTACATCTTGTTCACGTTCTAATTATTTAGAAATCATTTCTACTTTCTTAACAGATTCTTCTAGTTCACTCTCAACAGTTAAGCATTTAATTTTAATCTTTTCAAGCTCAATTACCTTACCCTCTAACACAACATTCCTATCACTTAAAAATAAATTATTCTCTTTAATTCTTGTGTTTTCTTTAGCTAGTGATTTAAGAGAAACACGCAAATGATATAATTCATTGGACATATCATTTATAGCTTCATTGCATTCAATCTTAGAAAGCTGAGAGAGGTCAGTGGTAATTACCTGGTTGCTTGATGAACTAGTTTTATTTTCATCAGAATTAGCCATCAGGGCTAGGTTGACATATTTCATATCATCATCTTCATTGACTCCAACTGCTGCCAAGTCATCCTGAGTCAGAAAAACTCTTTCCTTTTGTTTGAGCAAATCGAAATATTTCTTTTTATAATCCACCTGCTCAAATTTCTCCTTATTAGAGGTTGGCTTTCTGCACTCATTTGCAAAGTGTCCACTTATGTCACAGTTATAACATTTGAACTTAGATTTGTCCCCCATGTTCTTGTTTGACTTAGTGAATTTACCATTTTTCTTGAATTTCATCTTTGCAAACCTCATGGACAGAAAGGCCAGATGTTCATCAACATCATCAGAGTCATCTTGACTGGAATTATCTTCAACCTCAGCTACTTGCTCCTTTCCCTTGCTTGATTCTGATTTGCTTGTGCCAATTTTGAGACTTGGCATTATCTTTTCTTCATTCCTGGCTTCAGTCTTCTCATTGTCAGCTACAAGTGCAACTGATCCACCTTTTCTCTTTCCCTTTTCCAACAGCTCATCTTGCTCCATCTCAAGTTCATAGGTCTTCAAAATTCCATATAATCTTTCAAGTGTGAAGTCCTTATAATCTTGAGAATTCCTTAGTGAAACAGTCATAGGCTTCCATTCCTTTGGTAGAGACCTCAGAAATTTTAAGTTGGAGTCCTTGACTTGGTACACTCTGCCATACAGCTTCAATCCATTCAATAGTTTCTGAAATATATTAAAGTTATCATTCAGTGATTCTCCTTCTTCAAAGTGAAAGTATTCATACTGTTGAATGAGAAGCTGCATTTTGTTTTCTCTAACTTGTTCAGTACCTTCACAGATAAGTTGCACAGTATCCCAAATTTTCTTAGCAGTTTGGCTGTTAATGACATTATCAAACATATCTTGATCTAAACCATTGAACAAAATGTTCATGGCTTTCTTGTCCTTGTAAACCTCTTCAATATCTTCATCAGTCCATTCTGCTTTTGGCTTGGGAATAGACTGTCCAATAGCACCTGTGGCAGTTGCAGCTGTGGACACCTTATGAGGGATGTGAGGACCATTTTCAATGCAGTTGATGTAGCTTTCATCTTGAGAGAGAAGATGTAGATGCATCTTCACTTTCCAGTGATGATAATTATCTCTTTTCAGGATTGGAATCTTTACACCAATATCCTTCTTACTCATGATGTTAGTAGAATAGATCTTTAAACTCTTTGTAAGTTAAGAGCTTGCTCTGATACCAATTGTTATTCCCAAGGAACTAACAATGAGATTTACAGAAGGGGGGTTGAATATAAATCTCAAAACTTTTTCAAGTTTTGAGCAGTTTCAAAGGCTATGTGTTTTGATGAACAAGTGTGTGTGAATTGCTTTGAGCTGGTGCAGACATATATATATATATTCAAACACAAATGTAAAGAACACAAAAGACTTAAAAACTTTTCTGGTGGATTTGTTGTTCCACCAGATATGTGTTATTTCAGAAAATCTGTGATTCAAGAAATTGATCACAGCTGCTTCCTAGTACAAACTAGATGATTTTCTCTCAATATTTTTCTAAACAGCTCTGGAAAATTTACACTCTAATTACTAGATGCAACTTGGTTTATATATCACCAAGTTTACAAGTGAAGACAAAAGTACAAAATACAATTGAAAAGATTCTTCATATGTTTCTTCTTCATTTCTCTATCCAATGCAATCTAGGATAATCTGTGAATCTTTGAATACTTCCTTGTTTGCACCAGAATGGAAATACTGCATTTTCTTGATTCCTCCAAGAGGCTGCCACATTCCAATTGTCTCTGTCAACCCATGTGCCTCTGTCAGCTTATGAATTGTCACTGTCAACTGCTATTGAACTTAGCATCCGTTGAAGCTTTCATCCGTTGATGGCTTTATGCATTGATGCATTAGCAGTTGAAGCTTTATTCGTTGATGCACTCATCCGTTGATGGATGTTATCCGTTGAAGCTTTAGAGACATCCGTTGAAGCTTTGTTTCTTATTCGTTGAAGGCCTTTAACTTATCAGTTGATACTACTTCACTTATACAAAATTACAAGGCATGAAATATTTGCAATTAGCCCTCCTATTTGCATATCCCCTAGCAGTCAACATGACTTATAATTTCCCACAATATCTAAGAATTATAACTTGAATACAGAAATTGAAATGTGCTACAATACTAAATTTATTTCTAAGTAAAGCTACTCCATCAACGGATAGACAGAATGGTCTTATCCGTTGAGGCTACTGACACTGGATTCCTACTTAAGTATTTTATTTAACTTATCATCAAACTAATACACATATTCCTAACAACTGGAAATCTGCATTTGCGTCCATAAAGGGCTTCATAGGGTGGCATCCCAATACTGGCGTGATAACTGTTGTTGTAAGCAAATTCTACCAGAGGTAAATGCTCGTCCCAACTCCCTTTGAAGTCAATAGCACAAACACGTAACATATCTTCAATTGTCTGGATCGTTCTTTCACTCTGGCCGTCCGTCTGTGGATGGTAAGTCGTACTCATATTTAGTCTCGTTCCCAAACATTATTGAAAACTTTTCTAAAATCTTGAATTAAATCTTGGATCTCGATCAGATACGATAGACACCGGAACTCCATGACGAACTACGATTTCCTTCAGGTACATATGGACTAACTTATCGAGCGAAAATCTTTCATTTATAGGCAGAAAATGAGCTGACTTGGTAAGTCTATCCACTATAACCCAAATGGCATCATGATTGGCTTTTGTCCTTGGTAATCCAACTATGAAATCCATGGCAACATGTTCCCACTTCCACTCCGGAATCTCCAATGGCTGTAGCAATCCACTTGGTCTTTGATGCTCTGCTTTAACTCTCTGCCATGTATAACATCTTCTAACCCATTCCGCAATTTCCCTCTTCATATCTGGCCACCAATAATTTTCCTTTAAATCTCTGTACATTTTGGTACTTCCTGAATGGATTGAATACCTCGAATTATGAGCTTCCTGTAATATTTCATTCTTCAACTCCGTCACCGGTGGAATCCAAATTCTAGAAGAAAACCTAAGAATACCTTGATCGTCCTTTTGCATGCACAATTCTTCACCTACCAAACGATTTATTTCCTGATCCATTACTTCTTCTTGACATTTCTTTATCTTTTCTAACAACTCTGGCTGGAAAGTCATACTATACACTTTTGCTTCATCAGGCTTGCAAACTCTAATTTCCAATTCCAATTTCTGGAATTCCTTATATATTTCTTCGGGTACTGATAACACATTTAACTTTTTCTTCCGACTCAATGCATCTGCTACAACGTTCGCTTTACCAGGATGATATTAATCGTGCAGTCGTAATCCTTGATTAATTCTAACCATCTCCTTTGCCACATATTAAGTTCCTTCTGTGTGAATATGTACTTCAAACTTTTGTGATCCGTATAAATCTCGCATTTTCTCCATATAGATAATGTCTCCAAATCTTCAAAGCGAAAACTATGGCTTCTAGCTCCAAATCATGAGTGGGATATTTCTGTTCGTGTGGTCTCAATTGCCTTGACGCATACACAATCACCTTATCGTGCTGCATCGGAACACATCCTAGTCCTTTATGAGAAGCATCACTATAAATTACGAAATTCTCTTGATCGTCTGGAAATGACAAAACATATGCCGTGATTAATCTTCGCTTCAATTCCTGAAAACTTTCTTCGCATTTATCGTTCCATATAAACTTTTCATTCTTCCGTGTAAGCTTTGTCAATGGTGTTGCAATCCTTGAGAAATTTTGAACGAATCGACGATAATATCCCGCTAATCCCAAGAAACTTCTTATCTCTGTTGGTGTTCTCGGTCTTTCCCAATTTGTAATTGCCTCAATCTTTGTTGGGTCCACTTTGATCCCTTCATTACTAACTATGTGTCCTAAGAACTGAACTTCCTGTAGCCAAAACTCACACTTCGAAAATTTAGCATATAACTTCTTTTTCCTTGAAATCTCCAAAGCTGTTCTCAAATGTTCCGCATGATCCTCTTCCGTCTTTGAATAAATCAAAATATCGTCTATAAACACAATAACGAACTTATCCAAATATTCCTTGAAAATTCTATTCATCAGGTCCATAAACGCTGCCGGGGCATTTGTTAATCCAAAAGACATCACTAAAAATTTGTAATGTCCATACCTTGTTCTGAAAGCTGTCTTCGGTATATCCTTTGGCTTAATCTTTAGTTGATGATATCCCGATCTTAAGTCAATCTTGGAGAAGTACTTGGCTCCCTTCAATTGGTCAAACAGATCGACAATTCTGGGTAACAGATACTTGTCCTTGATTGTAAGCTTGTTGAGCTCCCTATAGTCGATGCATAGTCTCATGCTTCCATTCTTCTTTTTAACAAATAGTACCGGTGCACCCCACGGGGATACACTGGGTCTGATTACTCCTTTCTCTAACAATTCTTGCAATTGCTTCGCTAGCTCTTTCATCTCAACGGGCGCCATTTTGTACGGGGCCTTGGATACCGGTTCTGTTCCAGGTGGTAAGTCGATTGCAAACTCAATTTCTCTATCTGGAGGAAGTCCTGGTAACTCATCGGGAAACATGTCTGGAAATTCATTCACTACTAGAATATCTTCAAATTTTGCTGACTCCTGACTTCTGTAAATCACATATGCCACGAAATGCTCGCATCCTTGCCGTAGTAACTTCTTGGCTTGAATCATCGTTAAGAACTTCTTTACTTGCTTCTGGGCCTTGAACGTTACTATCCTTTCGTCTGGCATCTTCACCATTACCTTTTTATTTCGACAATCTATCTGGGTATCGTGCTTAGATAACCAGTCCATTCCTAAGATAACGTCAAATTCTCCTAGCTTAAATGGTATTAAATCTACACAAAACTTACTACCAGAAATCTCAATCTCACAATTCCCGCAAACTTGTTTAACAGATACTCGTTCTTGATTTGCTAATTCCACAGTCATTATTTCATTTAAATACTCAACTGGACAATTTAACTTACTAACAAAATCTTGTGAAACAAACGATTGAGTTGCTCCCGAATCTATTAACACTTTAGCACATAAAGAATTCATATTAAGCGTACCTGCCACGACATCAGTATCCTGGATAGCGTCCTTCACAGACATATCAAAAACTCTAGCCCTTGGAGCCTCATTCACTGCTGGGGTAGATCCCATAATCCTCAATGCATTACTGACTGGGGCTGGTGTCTTGCAATCCCTGGCTATATGTCCTGGATTTCCACATTTAAAGTATGTAAATCCAATAGCTGGAACCTTAACTGCTGGATTCCGGATAGGCTGATCCTTGTTTGCTGGTTCTCTCGCTGGCTGATTTCGGCACTCCCTCGAATAGTGCCCTTTCTAGTTACACTTGAAACAAACTACATTCAACTTATTACAAACTCCTCAATGTTTCTTTCCACATACCTGATAATCTGGAAAAGTTAACCTCAACTGATTCGGCTGATTCGCATTAACTGGACGGTTGCCCTGGCTTCCGTCGCCTGCATTTTGTATCCTGAAATTAGAATTTCTCCCTGGCTGAAACTTGCCCTTCTTAAAATTTGGAAACTTCCCTGGTTGTGACTGACCTTCATTTCCTTCAAATTTCCTTTTCTTGTTTTCTTTCTCCTTCTGTGATATCTCACTCTCTATTTCTGCAATCATAGCCTTCTGTACAACTCCTGCATAGGTATCCAATTCAAAAATGGCTACCTTTCCTCTAATCCATGACTTCAAACCTTGCTGGAATCTTTTAGCCTTCTTCCTGTCAGTATCCACATATGACGGCACATACCTTGACAACTCTTCGAACTTACTTTCATAATCTGCCACCGACATATTTCCTTGGTTCAATTCTAAAAACTTCAGTTCCATCTGATCTTGAACAAACTGAGGAAAATACTTTTCTAAAAACAATTCCTTAAACCTCTCCCAAGTAATAACATCCGTACCTTCCAATGTCTTCACCATCTCCCACCAATAGGTGGCCTTATTCTTCAAATAGTAGCTTGCAAACTCAACTTTTTGTTCTTCCTTTACCTTCACTAAGGCAAATGCCTTCTCTATTTCCTTTAACCAAACATTTGCTTCAATCGGTTCTAAGGGACCCTTAAATTCTGGTGGGTTTACTGCCTGAAAAGTTTTGAAAGTTACCTGGGGATTGGTCTGTCTTTGTTGTTGTTGTGCCAGGTGAACTGTTTGTTGGGCCAAGATTTGGAGAATCTGGGCTATTGCTGGGTCTATGGGTCCTGGGTTTGCATTCTGGTTTGTATCATCTTCGTTGTTATTGTTGTTGTTGTTATTGGTTTTTTCATTCTGGGTGTTGGTGCGGGTATTTCTTCTGGGAGGCATTTTTCTGTAAAGAATCAAACAACTTATTTAGCTTTTAAATCAAATCATTTGCATAAAAGAAAAGTTTTGTAAAACAAAAATATCTCTTTTTGAAAACAGTTGTAACAGTTGAACTAAGTAAATTGCATGCTTCTTTACAGAATATAAACAGTTAAGGGAATAGGGTACTTGGTATCACAGGGGTATACCTGGTGCAATAAATAAGGTAAAGTAAAATAGGTGCAGTAAAGTAAGTGACAATGTTGAAAAGAAAAAGGTACTGATATATATATATATATATATATATATATATATATAAATCAAAAGTTTTGGGTAGTACAAGCGTAAAGACGCTTCAGAAGTAAAAGCAAAAAGGATACAACAGCCTACTCACTAGTCAGCATAGCTAGTCTATAAGTACAACTCAAAAGTCTACTGATACATACTACACACTACTGTACATACTACACAATCACAACAACTCTAATCAGCATTTACATCTCTGGATCTCTGACTCAACTCCAAGGAAACTCTGGTCCTCCCAGCCTCTCAAAGTCCTCCATCACCTCAGTAGCCCATCCCATAAGTGCATCAGGGCCTCGGCCAGGTAGTGTAGCTCTATGTAGCCTAGCCTCAAGAATCCTGCTTGTCACATGGATCTCCTCTCGGAGCTTCCTCACACCACGATCAACATCTGTAGTCCTGATGATATGCTGCAGCTCTCGAATCTGGTCCAACAAGGAATCACGCTCCAATAGAAGAGCCTCATACCGGTAATAAGGAACTGGGGGCAATGTAGACTGGAATGGGGCACCTGCAACTGAATGCCTAGTGGAATCTGAATCAGCTGGTGGGGGTCCTCTGACGGGTGGTCTCATGCCTGGGGGTGGAATAGCCTGCAGTGGCACGGGCTACAACACAGGTGGAGGTAGAATAGCCAACACTGGTGGAATAACATGACATGGATCTGAAGATGGTACTCCAATTGAGGGCTCTGAGTGATCAGCTGATACGGGGATGAAAGAGTCGGCCATCGCTGCTATCTGAAATCATATTGCAATATAAGAATCTCGAACCACAACGTGAATCATACTAATACCTATTATACCGTAGCACTCAACCTCTCGACATTCTATCTTTCTATTCCTTACTTCTAATCCTAGCCCTCTACCCATTCCCATCGGTCTAGGCTTGTGTCCGTGACTTATAACCTGTAGCTCTGATACCAAACTTGTGGTGCCCTCCAAACCCGGGTCAGAAATTTGGGGTCCACACACACACACCTTATTTATAACCTGCTTATAACAATAATAAAGATAATAATAATATGCAGTGACCCTACTCACCAAATACCACGGACCGCAACAGGTTAAAGTATGCACACAAGCCAAACACACCTACTTATATTAAAAACATTCAAATCTCAACTATTCAAACTCAGAACTGAGTATTAAATATTATTACAAACTTTTATAAACTCAAATTATCCCAAAAGAAGCCTACTAGCTTAACTCGATCAACCTGAACCCATAGCTCTCGCGCTGGACTGGGGGATCTTTGTTACCAACTGGTTCCTTCTTAACTGGAAAAGAACATAAACAACATCACACAAATGAGCTAACTAGCTCAGCAAGTCACAATGACAAAACTGAGAATAATGATCATCAAATAAAAAGGGTTATGATATCGAGTGCACAATGAATTATGATTTAGAATTGGATATTATATTTTCATTTTAAAAACCAAGGTTAGGCTGCTGATCAGTCACGCACTAACCCCGAGCAAAGCACACAGCACTGCTCTAACTACTGGATCCAAGGCACACATTGGCCTAACTTGACCATTAATATGGTCTGACCACGAATCTGGTCCATAATTTTATAAAAATAATCCAATTCTAACATAATAACAGAATAAACAACGTAAAGCAATAAACAGAATCATAAACAACATTGAATGTTCGATAAGGAAATGGTTTCAATCTTTACAAATGATCAGTATGGCAATTTCAAAGCTTGACTGTTAGGTAATGAAAAAATTGGATAACAAAGGAATCAATATTTCAGGGTTACCAGGAATTGGTCTTTCAAATCATAAGGTACAATGGTTTGAGTATATAAGTAATTCAGTTCAGTGTTTGGTATTTAGTTTATATGTATTTGTGGAGTAGTATCGTATGTTTATGGTTCGTATCTGGGTGTACAACAATCAATGATTTAGAAAGAATAAGGTTTACGGCTCAAGATCAATAACTGGAATCAGGGTTTAGGGTTCAATGCTTCATAACACTTTCCTGGTACTAGCTTGTTATACTTTACTCACTTTCAATCACAACTGTCTTACTCCTCGACTATCTGTTTTCCTTTCCTACGCCTTGCCTCTTTTGCTCATATATCACAAGCATCTATCAATATTTAACTCATACGATTCTATTCGACATGTACTTCTATCTACCCTTCGTTTTACCCAAATCCGATTAACGGATTGAAAGTTATACTATAAACAAGTAAACATCGAATATATAGACCGACAGTTAACCAACAAGTCACATATAGCACATACCACGTCAAATAATCAATGATATATCATTTATAAAGAAGTCTCGGGTCATAAACAGGCTTTCGGGTATTTAAAATAATTTTTAAAACATTTTTCGGAATTAAACCGGGTCGTTGGATCAATTTCAGAGTAATAAACAGGGTTCGGTTGGCCAAATCTGGCTTCAAAACAATTTTATAATAATTATCGAGCCTTGAAAACAATTTAAAATAATATTTTAAAACTCGAAACTATTTTTCGAAATTTTTAAATCATTTTTAAATAATTAAATCTAATTAAATAATTAATAAAATCAATTAATAATTAATTAAATCAATTAATCAATTAATTTTCGAATTAATTGACCAATTAATCAATTAAAAATTAACTGAAATTAATTAACTAATTAATTCCGATTTATTTTTGAATTAAAAATAATTTTTGGAATTAAAATAATAATTTTTAGAATTTTCAGAAATTAAAAACGAATTTTCATAATTAAAATAAATAGAAAATATGATTTTTGAATATTTTTAAAACAGGAATCCTAAATTTGCAAACTCTAGAAAGTTCAGGGACTGAGCTTCATCGTCCCCAATAATTGAGGTACTAAACTGTAATTTTACAGTTCCAGTCGCCGGAAAACACAAGGGTGGCCGGAGAACACGATTCCGGCTCCCTCAACTTACCATTTGTTCCAGATATACTCTACACAACACCAGGAACCTATTCATACAATCAAAACGCATCAATCATCCCTGTCCTGGCCGGAAAATGGCCAAGAACATCGCCTGTTTCCGGCGAAACATCGAAAACTTCAAAACACAACTCCCTTCGATTCAGACATCCTCTGTTAACGAGCTATATACCAATCGATTGCAAATTTCATAAGGAACACAACCCACTATAAATTAACAGCTAATAACCCCTAAATCAAAAAGCCCAAAATTTCAATTGAAAACATTCATAGGGGTTATAAACCCTAATTTTAAAATTCGAAGATTAAACTCAATTTTGAACATGTTATTGAACTCCAAATCAGACATATGACATATGAAAATCATCAGGAAAACATGCTCTACAACATGCAATCATCAAATCATTCAAATAATCATCCGAACAAAAATTCATATTTTTAATAAAAATAATTCGAAAATAAACAAATATCCAGAAAATAAACCTTGATTTCTGTAGGTATATGGTTCACAGAATCTGATAGTACACCTCAAGACCTTCGTTTTGAGTACTCGAGCTTTCTAAACGGACTCCGGTAACACCTCAGATTGTTGGTTTGATTCTCAGAAAAGTTTATGAATATAAGTATTTTCTCTGGAAATTTTTTTAATTACTGACTACAAATGATTTTTGATACGGAATAAAATACGGTAAAAACTATTTATAATTACGGAAAATTAGTATCCCGTTGGATCATTCCGGATATAAAATGGTACGTTTATTTATAAAAACTGATCCAAACGGTACCGGTTTTCGGGATAATTATCCAAATCAGTACAATTTATACTGCGGTCTTGGTCTCAGCGCCTGATTACACGTATTACGAGGTGATAATTGTGATAGTTTAATAAAAAGATCCCGTTTATCAAAAATACGAGTTTTATTGATTTACCGAAACGAATAATATATCGAAAATGTTGCGTCGGGACCCGCGCAGGACAAACCGTACACCGGGTCGAAAAAGTCGAAACATAGAAAATTCTCGGAATATTGCAATTAGGTTAGGAAGGAGTTCTCGGAAGAGTTTCGGGTTATAAAAACGTAAAAACGGATGACGTCAGTTGGTTCCCATTTGTATACAATAGTTTTTAAAATACTCGAAAAAAGATTTTATAAAATCCATATAATTCCTATAAAATCATAAATCATCATAAAAATAATTAGGAAGATATGACAATTATCTATATTTTATTTTGGACATATAAAAATTAAAATACTCGATTAATATTATTTTCAAACATCTAAACACATTTAACACTTAACAAATAATTCACAGAATAAATACTGAACACATATAATAATTATTTATTAGCAAAAATAATTACACGATATATCCCGGATATTACACTAATAACTTAAAATATTAAAAAAATAAACCTATTTTAAAACTTTAGGTTATAAAAATGAATTTAAATAATTAATTATTTAAAACTATAACTAGCTTCGAGTTTGAGTCGTGCGGTTCTGCCCTGCACATTTTATCTAAACGGGCTCACACTTATGTTCGAATGCGACTCGTACATGAATTTGAGGCGAGTAGTCAAGTTGTTAAAAGAGTTTGAACTCGAGCTGCTTACATGAATTCGACTTTGTTTACAACATAATCTGTCACCATTTAAAATGGATAATAAAATTAGTCAGTCTATTCAAATGCTTGCCAGTTCCATGAATGTTCATACTGCCAAGGAAAAATCAATGTCATCGGCCCCCAAGCATTTAAGAATTTTTGGAGTCTTATGTGCACTTTAACCATTTATAATTTCACAACTATTTTTAATTATATGGAGTTAATTTTTATGAAATCCACTATTTTATTGGAGTTTTGAAGTTCATTTATTTTTATAAATAAATTGTTGCAAAATTTTTCATTTTGTGAATTATATTTTACGATCATCATTATTTTAATAGAAATCTTACAAATATCATACATATTTCAATTAGAATATTGTCAAATTCTGCAACGTTAACATAAATATTTTTTAAATTAAGTGTTTTCTGCAGAATAATATGTTTTGCAATATTTAATTGTAAATTATAAAAAATTTGCAAGATTATGAGTAAAATAAAAATATTCGCAGAATATTATTCGTAAAATAATAAATTTTGGAATGTTTTAAACATACTCTAAAATAAATTGACACCTATCATTTGAGATTAGTTTTGAAAAAGAGAGTTCTAACATTTTTCTTTTTTGTTATAGAATTAAAAAAACATCAGAATACCCGATTGTCAAATGACAATACCAATCTGCAATTGGTTCTGCATCACTACATGCAAATCACATAAAACATAAGTCATGAAAAGTCAAACATGTATTTTTTATTTATATAAGTCGAGGAAATGGAATAAGTAAAATAAATTTAAACAAGATAAACACATTAATTGAATATGATAGTAACATATCCGATTGATTGTCAGTCAAGTAGCAGTGTTCTTAATGTCAGTAAGGCATAGGGTCAAGCAACATCAGTTGTATCTTTCATTAATCTCCTTTGATTATCCGTAATTAACTAATGAAAGACTGTTAAAACCAAAATTACCAATTAATTAACTTCCCCCAGCTTTTCTTGTCTTTACCTTAACTCTCAGATCAGTCATTCCACATCGAAAACACACCAGGATTCGAGCCCTGGACCGAAGAATCGCCGGACCATCCTGCTGTGTTATAGCTTCCCGATGGCATATCGTAATCCACCTTAACCATCCCCAGCTCCTCAGTAGACGAACCTCCAACTCCCCCGCCATTTGCTGCTGTAGAATGACCTAAATATCCTCCAGTACTGAAACTCCCGTTACTCGAACTTCCATTATTGTCCAACACAGATGATGATGAACCGATATTCATGAACCCGTGCAAATACGAGGGATTGTTTTGGAGGTAACTATTGTAGAGCTGAGAGTTATTGTAAGAATCAACGGCAGATTGTTGGTGCAGCTGCAGCTGTGTCTGAAAGTAGCTCTGGTTGAACTGATGCTCTTGAGAATACTGCGAAATCTCGGGGTTTTGCAAGGTAAGTAGAGGCTGTGGTTGCTGATCATATGGTTGTTGCATTAAAGAGTGATAGGCTTGTAGCGGAAGGACTGTGCCTGAGCTTGAATTACCATATTGAAAAGCTGTTCCCAGAGCTAACATTTCTTCCCGTTTTCGCGATGATTCGATTGCTTGTGCTTCTTTTAAGCGTTTGGCTGCTCCACCTCCTATAGGTAAAGAGTTGCTTTCCAGGATGCTCTTTACATCATACCGGTTCATGTCGAAATTTGTTACTGCATTTAGGCCTCTAAACTTAATTGCCGCGATATCGTAGGCCTCCGCTGCTTCTTCCTCGGTGCCTGAATTATTAGTACAAAAAAAACAGTAAATTTGACAAGTAATTAACTTTAATTATTCATGTCAATATATATGTGTAAATTTATTTGTGCATGAAAAACTGAGGTTCTATAGAGTACTCACTGAAAGTTCCCAAGTAAAGATCCTTGTTTCCGGCAACTCTGCCAATCCTTGCTTGCCATCTTCCATGCTGATGATGCCTGCTACCATCAATTCATGAAAATCGAGTTTACATGAGTACCACATATGTATAAACATAACAAATGCCTCTTGCACTGCATGGCGCATCAGGTAGCTACAAGAAACAAGGCCTTTACCGATTGACATAGAATGACAGTCATATGATGTGCGTTTGCAATACCTTGTTACACCACGGTACATGGACGCTCCCCTGGAAAAGCCACTACTCTTCCTATAATTTGGAACCCGAAACATTAATTATATTAAAATTAATTAATAAATTATGCATGAGAAGTGAATCTGTTAACTAGAATAGCTACACCAGATTTTGCAGTCTGCAGGTGCACAGTGACTGTATATATAAAGTTAAAAAGAGCAATATTAATGACAATGATTAATGTTCTGTATTGTAAACAGTACAATATATAGTCCTCGGTATATTATATTATGTTATGATGCATAAACAAATGAGAGAAAAATCATTTACCAAAAAAGAACATGTGCAAGTACTAAGAAATATCTAGAGCAATTAAGAATATCTCAAAAACATACAAAAGTAAATTACCTTCGAATGGAAGCTACAAATTCTTGCCTGGTCATGTTTTTCATATCATCAAGTTCCTTTTCGTAGTTAGTAATCTACAGAATAACTAGTGATGAGTATATAGATAATTTCCTTAATCAAGAAATACTAGACATCTATAATCCAAGGCATACGTAAATTAATAGTTCAAACAACACTCGAGAAATACGAGACATCTAAGTCATACAAGCACACTACCAAATTAACAAGCTACAATACCGGAAAATTTGTGGTAGTAGATGTTCCCCAGTATTTGAGTGCAGCCATATCATAAGCCCTAGCTGCTTTCTCTTCTTTGTCATACCCACCTGCCCACATTTACATATTTTTTTCAAAACTGACAACTAAAAAGAAACGGAGGAAGTATCGATCATATTGTATGGTACGAGTAAAAAGAAGAATATGAAGTTACTAACCCAGGTAAACTGCCAGTGATGAATGATAAGAAATCCATGAGCCAAGCACACAAAAATGTTTGAGACATGGTTAGTACACAATGAGTTATGGAAAATAAACAATAAAATCAAACAAGTATCAAAAGTTTCATTGTAATTACCTTGGCGACCTTTCCTTGATTGCCCTTCCCTTCTACAACTATTATCCCACAGATGAGCTTCATACCTTCCAGTCCATCTATGCCTATAAGGGATGCAAGGGGAATGCGAGGGCGCGCACACGCACAGAAAAGAAGATAATAAGAACATACCTATAGTTCTCGAAAATATGCAAAAAGTAATTTAGTTTTGTTATGATTAGATATACGAACACAAACCTAGTGACACCGCGATAAATTGATGTTCTTTGACCGAAAGTATCCAATGTTCTTCGAGGATTTGCATCAACGGGAATAATGGCAGTACTATCGTTATTTTCTCCACTAGTTTCACACTTGGACTTGTTACCACTTCCCATAGACAATGTTAGTGACTGTAAATTGCTTGCATTTTCCGGAACATCATATGAATGATCCGGAGGAGCCACTGCCAAAGGGTTTGGAAGCTGTAGTAAATTGTGGTTGGTATATAGGTAATCAGATTCACTTGCATGGAATTCGTTGTTATACACAGCTAGATCTGATGATGATTGGTTTTCTGATTTGCTCACGCCAAGAAAATCTGCAACTTTTGGTACTTCACTACTCACTTGACCACTAATCATGTTCCATTCTGCACAATTTCAGATTATACTGAACTAATCAATTACAACCTAAACCCGGTCATTAAAGAAAAGAAGATTTATATATATATATATATATATATATATATATATATCTTCACTACAGGAAAAACGCACATTTCAGTCGGACACGATATGTACATGAGGTATAAATATACATATATGGTTTTGAAATTAAGGTAGTTTTAAGTGGAATTTGATGAACCTATGTATATTTGTGTGTGCAAGAAAATTGAAGATAGCAAGTAGAGTTACACTACAAGAAACAGAGTTATAACAGACAGTAATTACCTTGGTGTTGGAAAGGGCTGTCATCATTGTCAGTGACTAACCCTAGTGAAAATTGTTGAGAGTGATCACCTGATGATGAAGTTAAGTGAGTTTGCAAAGAAGGATTAGGAGGAGAGAATGGAAAAGATAGCCAGTTGTTGGAATTCATATCTTGATAATTTCAATCAAAATCCTCCTGCAAATTTATACACATAGAAAGAAAATAACAATTCTATGAGAATCATAAAATTTGTTTTCCTTAAACAGAAGACACAAAAAATATATTCAAGTACCACTAGCTAGGGTTTACCCTAAATAATGAAGATGGAGTTCAATATGCACTTGTGAAGAGGGAGAGTTGGAAAGTTAGATATATACTAATATATATATACAAGTGTATATATATTTTTTTAATCCTGCAAGTTCAATAACAAGATTTAGTATAAAATATGATCAGTTCACTGACAGTCAATAACAATTGAATGCTTTATTGAAGAAAAGAAGACAAAAACAAAAAGTAAAATACAAATTAAAAAAATGCCAGCTAGAAGCTAAAAAGAAAGAGAAAAAAGGTTAAATAAAAAAGGGCACGAGTGTCTTAATATAATAGACACATGCAGGTGGACCATCAGTCTTTGTACTAGGACAAATTTTCCAAGTTGAAATTATATTAAGTTGATGTAAGTAAATTAACAACTTGGGTTTATTGGAACTCTCCATTTTTCTTGGTTAGTGTAAAAATTGACCCCCAGGAGTCCAGCATTCCCACACTACGCAAATCATCTCATTGGACTCACAACTCGATTATCAACGCACAACTACCGACCTTATTCTTCAACTCTCCTATTCAAAACTATTTACCTTTCAGTCTTGTAGTAGTAATAAGCAAGATAGAGTAGTAAATTTTAGAAAAACACTTTCACACTTTAAAATTTTTATGTAACTAAAATTTGAGTTACTTTTAATAAAATTTTGGAAAGACACTTTTGTGTTCAAGAAAAATTAGAGTTCAGAGAAACGTTCTCGAGAATGATCTTAAATTTATATAAGCAAAACGGATTTTCTAATGTGTTTGGTGCATTTTCATTGGCGCTCTAATCATATTCCCTGCATTTACAACAACTCCACCAATAAAAATGCAACAAACTCATAAAATTTAGTGCTTATTGTGTGTCATTGGGCACATATTAAAAAGACCGATAAAAATGCACCAAACTCATAAAATTTAGTGCTTATTGTGTGCCCTCGACATAAATTAAAAACACAGTAAGGAAAAAGGGTCATAAAAAATGATCACTTATGAAATGAAGGTAAAAATGACTACCGAACGTCCAATTATATCGGTAGTATAAAATCGGGTTGATTTTGACCTATCGAGTAGGATAAAAACAAAAATAACCACCCCAAATGACCGACATATTCGATTGTTTATGATATTACAGTTTGCTAATATATATGTTATATGTTACGATGGAATGGCATGTCATACTAATTTCAACTGGCTAAAAAGAAATTCGGACGTAAATTAATGTTTATCGCAATTGTGCAAGTGACTATCTTCTCACAGATAAAATGGACTTCAGCAGCGTGCATTAATATAAATATCACTAAAAAAGATGTCATTTGTTATTAGAATAAAAAAGATCTTGGTGCGTTAATATAAATTTCATCAATTAAAAATAACACTTGTCATTTGAAAATACTTTTATGATCCTTTTGAAGTATGTAACATTATTTTTTATAATTTTAATTAATTTTTATATAAGTAAAATTTTATTTTAGGAAGCACACGTCTTCTTCAGTAAGCTTAGTGAATCTCATCCTGCTTATTAGCTGGCTACCATCTTAATAAACAGTTAAACACACACCATCATGTTGGATAAACATCCATCCCCTCCATATGTGTGTAGTACTGTAGGATGCATGCACCACCATACACGCAAATTATGAACTTATTTAATTAACACTCCGAATTGTGTGGTAAATTCATGTATCTAAAATACAGGACCTATCTGATAGTAAAAAGGTGAGATTTAAAGTGTCATATATATTTATCACCGGAAGAAAGAACAAGTTTTTTCAATTAGGATATATTTGAAACAGATGTTTTTCGGCATTACAAAAATAACTGTCCAAAAAACAGTTATATTTACTTAAAATACAATTGAATTCGGTTGTATTTAACTAAATATAACCGTTTTTTGGGACGGTCGAAAATGTTCGAGTCATATTTAGTATAAATATAACCGGTTAAGCGATCAGCTAAATACAATAGCGTAAATACAACCGTTTTCGGATATGTGGCGGTTGAATTTAGTGACGCCTCTTAAATTCAAAGAGATATGGTTGTATTTGATCCGGCCTTTTGTTGTAGTGGAGTATTTCATTTTACAATTTAAGTATCATATAGTATATTAATAAAAAAAATGTTAATATAGCCATGCATCTTAGTACTATTAATGAAACCCTATGTGCACAATTCAAGTAGCAGAGGAGGCTAAGTTGGGTAGCCATCAAAAGCTAGTGTAGCTGTGGATCCCCGAGCATCTGCACACTCTGCAGTATGTGTGTGTGAGTGTGTAACCATATTTCAAAGTAAACATCCGACATATTTAATACTTAAATAAACTTGATTTGATCAGTAACAACTACTACTCCTCCTCCTACTAGTTGAAATTTTTCCCACACCAACAGTTTTATATTTAAACATAACACTAAGAGTTCATCATCGTATACAGCTTGCTGAAGTAGTATAATAATAGAGAGTTAATGCTGTCAAATAGAAGAGAGAGAATGAATCTGTTTAGGTTTCCAAGTAGAAATCTGTTGACCATCTAATCGGAAACCGCACTATTCAAAGATAGGAGTAATAAAAAGAGATATTTACTGTCCTTGTTACTCAATTTTTCCTAATTTAATTATCATATCTGTCCTCTATTTCTTTAAACAAATAGTAGCATACTCTCCCTTAAATTGTAGAAAATGCTTTCCAGTACACACAGTAAATGTGAATTACTACTTTCTAAACTGTTCATTACTATTTTTTAACTAAAAGATGTTTTAACTTTGAATTAGGCTAAGATAAAATTAACACATTGTATTTAATCAAACCATGTGAAAAATAAACAATGAATATATAACAACAAATAAGATTGTAAGGTAAGAAAAAACATGAAGTTCAGTGAACTGATTTGGGATCATAGAGTTTGACATATATTTTGTTAATCGGTGATCATGAATCTAGGTCATTTACGGCATGGTGGATGCCATTACACTTTAATATTTTTCTCCTAGTTAGGTGATCTTGCTAATTCATGTGACATGTGATATCCTATACATATCTACTTAACTACATTTATATGTCCAAATAAAACAATGGTGTTAATATTGTCACCACTATGTATATTACTTAGTACAATATTACATCAATACAATGAGCTGCAGGTATGTATAACTTAGTTATAAGAATATTACATTTTTACCACTGTATTTTCAAATAAATCTATAATTTCTTATTACCAGTTGTTTTTGACATTATACATGAACAAATAAAATCACATCCAAACATAGAGGTACATACATATATGACCACATATATATAAAGAGTATATAAAAAAAGGTAGGTTGACTGGACCTTCACCTACAAGGAGACAAGAACCCATGTCTTAAGCTTACTTTCCATTAGGATATAAACCCTAATAATAATTATAATTGTAAAACCCTTCTTCCAAAAAAATGAGCATTGTAAAACCCTTCTTCCAAAAAAATGAGCATTCATTAAACAATTTATCCCCAGGAAGAATAGCTATTAACAGAAACAAGAAGAATAAAAAGCTAGCAGAAAAGAATGAGCTTATTATCTGACACACAACGGAGAGAAGAAGAATCTCCTTTTTTTCTCTCTCTTAAACTCTTTTTCACAAGAATGGTGTTGGAAAGTGAGTAGAGAATTATAAAAGGTTTTAATTAATGAAGGGAATTGGTACCGACCATTTAAAGCAAATACTAAGTTTAGATTATATAATTGCTTGTTTCAATATTTGCTGTAAAAATAATCAACTTCTATATTTATGTAAATAAATAATACAAAATTTAAAATATAATAAAACTCATTCAACAAGGGATTCTATTTAAATATAACATCAAATTCATGTAATATCACACACATTCTTGAGTGATTTCTCCTTGTAATCTTCTGTCTATTTAATAGTCTAATTGCTTTTAAATTGTTCAAACAGTTATTTTACTTTTAATTATTATTTAATTTCTGGAGATTAATTACGATCATGATTAATCTCTTAATAAAATTAGGATATGTAACTTTAATGTAACATTTTGACTTTAACAAGGATGCTCGTCCTTTCAAATTATAACAATCTATTATAAAATATTAATGAGAAATAATTTAATCAAATTATTATAATCACGAGAGAGATGTCCAACAATAATCAAAACTCTCATCAACCAAATTTTTTTTCAAATTAAGGAACTTGTATTGGAAATTATACATATAGTGTTGAGCTTTATTACTTTAGCATTTTACACTTATTTTAAGATATAAAAAAACGATAGGTAACTTTACTTTTTGGAATTTTTATTTTGTAAATAGAAGGAAAAAACAAAAAAATGATTAGTTCAATTATAATTATTTTTTTGAAATTTAAATAATTGAAAAAGTCAAATTAATAACTAATTTAAGCCTGTTGATTTTGTTTGGTGCATTTTGAACTTGGCTAAATTTGTAAAACACTTGCATTTTTATATCTTTTTTTGCGAACAAGCTAACAGTACACCATAAATTGGCTTTAACAACGCTCACTTTCGAATTTATCCATAAATTGTTGCTAAATGTTAATTAATTTTGACAAATGTATAGTTGGTGCAATGTTTTTAAAAATTGTTACAAAAGAGTGTATTTTGACAATTTTTTAAGCAGTTTGTAACCAAATTGTAAAAATGTAACAATAAAATTCAAAAATTTGAGCCCAAATTTTCCCGGTCCTGCAAAATACCGGGTTCCCAAAACACGCGCTTCGGCTTATTCCACTTTTACTAAAATAATTCCATTCTAATTACTTTGTACTCACATATCTACATTCACAGACTCACGTCTATACTGACAGATCGAGATGAAAACGGTGACTTAGAGGCAAAAAAGGCTCGAATATCTCTAGGAGATTTAGAGGCTACAATCGAGAGGAAGGCTTGAAGACTGAAGCTAGAGAAATAATCAAGCTCGAGGAACACTCAAACTCGAACATTCAAACTCGAAGAACACTCAAGCTCAGACAATATTCAAGAGCTCGAAGGTAAGCAACCGAACTTTCAATCGATTTTCTTCCCCCAATCGATTTTATTAGGTAGTATATTGAAAGTATTTTTAAATTATTGGTTGTTTGCTGATTAGGGGTTTTTAATTGAGTTTTTAGACACATTTTAAATTTACGGCTTCAATTGTGATTTTATCAAAATTTTTAAATTGGAATTTTAAAATTAAGGTTTCAATTGTGACGTTGTTGAACCTTTTAAATTGAGAACCTGCTGATTTTTGCTCTTTAGGGATGCATCTTCCAACTCTTTGGAAGTTTATGATATGTGTAAATTAAGTGATATGCAAAATCAATTTAAATTTAAGATTTTTTTCGAGAAAGGGCAATTATATGCCCGATTGCAGCAAGAATCATTATTCTTGGAGATTCTGCTATGGTGATTAGTCTTTGGGCTGCACATTGCATATGGACTTACTACTTTGTTATAAAGTAGGTATCTCTTCCAATGATATCTTCAAATTTATACGAATTTAAGAAACAAGAATAAACAGGTGTTTGTAAGTGCTAATTTATCTACGTATGTAGCACTTATATTTTTTAAAATTCTGAACGAAGAGGCTTGGATGGGTTCTTAAGATTCTCTTAGCTCTGTGTACCGATGCCTTTAGTCCAATGACCGACCATCGTGGTTGTAACAAGCTTCCTTGCTTATGGGTTCTCTGCACCCTTAATTATAACTTTTGAGTTCATAGGATATGAAATTAAAGAGAAAATGAGCTTTCCTTTTACTAAATTAATGTAAACGTTCTCAAATTATTAACATATATACCTTGTAGACAGTTTCTTGAAAACATAAAGTAAACTAATTGAATTCAGGTAATTTACGGTCAAACTTTTATGTTCATCTAAATTCATGTACCACAGTTTGCACTATTATAATACACAATTTGATTTTTTCCCCAAAATCTTGTAGTCTCATTTTACATTATATAACTATGGCAAGCCGCAAGGTCTCCATTAGAATTAATATAAAATTTATTATTTTAATCGGATATCTAGTCTTCATCATGATCAATAAGAGTTGGTGTATAAACTAGTTTGTGAATCCAATACATAATTTAGTAAATAATTTTATTGTTCGTCTGAATAAGGTGATAATATCTTCTTAATACTGATAATTTTCGAAGAGATTAGTTTACCAAGTACTAATCATCCTCACATGAATTTGATTACTTGAGCTTTAGCCCTTAGTAAGACCAAGTAAATATGTTTGTAATAATGTCTCGTGCTAATTTATTTTTTCTAATCCTTACTGTCAGGATGGTGTCATTCCCACAATTGAAGAAAGCTGCATTGTCGTACAGGATCTCACAGATTTTTTCTTTTTTTCAAATTTTCAGTTGTAGAGGATGGTTTTTAAGGATGTTTCTCCCACAAAGTTACATGGAAAACCTTTTGGTTCGGTGTAGCCTTATATGGTATTGTTTTTTTGATAGCCATGTTATTGATTTAATATATATGAGCACTTTTCAGATTGCATTGATCATTCTTCAATTCAAGGAATGTGTGAAAGAAATAAATCCATTACTTTTGTGGAGGGAAAAAAAGATACTCCAAAATCAAGATCAAGGATGAATGTCCCAATTCATTCAACAGACAAAATTTTGGATATCAGTTTCATAAATGGTAACATGTAATGCTGGAACCTGTGTCTATTTGTAATGTGTCAATGTATGTGATAGTCTTATTAATCTTTTATGTGATAAAATAGGATGGACAAAGATAAAGAAGTTTCCCGAGAAGATAAAACATTTGTACTACTCTTAGATCCAAAGATCGAGGATTCCTCTTTGTCTATGAAGCATCTTATTACAGTTGCTCAGGAAAAAAGAAAAGAAGCTTACTCTCAAAGCTTTTTTCATGGAAATTCTTATCCTGATGTATCTGAAGGGAGTCCCAGTATTGTATTTGCTATTCCACCTATTCAACCAAGCTCCAACATCCAAGCTGATACTAAAGTATTTAATGCCCAGTCATCTTTATCTTCTCACATTCCTCAGCTATCAGCAGATAATCATCCCGAGGTTGAAGAATTTGAGAATCAAATATGTGGTTCCGGGCACAAAGCTACCGATCCTCTTAGTGGTGGAACTGAAGCAGCTATTGCTCGTGATGCATTTGAAGGAATGATTGAGACCCTCTCACGGGCTAAAGAAAGTATTGGCCATGCAACTCGCCTTGCAATTGATTGTGCTAAGAATGGTATTGCTAGTGAGGTTGGTACTAGATTATATTTAATTTTACATGCTCTTATTTATATAATTGTTTTATAGTATAATGTGGCTGTATAGGTATGTATTGAGGACAACTGCAAGACGTATAGATGGACAGAGAATTCGACAGGAAGATAGTTCAGAGAAACAGGAGCACTTAAAAAAGCAATCAATAAGCTCTAAAAGTGAGCGGTGGAACTTACTTGAAGATTCTGGCTGCAAAATGTTTAAGGGTAATTTATTTAACAGTTTAATGTAATTTGCACTTTTAAGTGTAGATGTTGCACACTTGAATACCATATTTCTAATTATTGGGTGTAGACTGATATGGAAGAGAAAAAAGCCCAAGAAATTGCAAAGGTGCAGCTTTACTTGCATTACAAATACAAATGGAAGAAGCCAAGCCTAAAGCAATTCAAGAGCACGAGATATAGTTAAAATCTACTGAAAAATCTTTCTTGTCGTTAAAGAGACGCCTGTTGTAGTCCTAGACATAAAAAATCAATGCATTAACTAAGTCTTTTGTGAAAATTATGCGTTGACTTTAATGGCTAATTTTTGTAAGCGACTTACATTTGGAATGCTTTTGTAAAACTATATTGTAACGGTCATGATACAACTTTTGGATTTCTAGAAACTAGATCGTGGATTGTGATTTGTAATCAAATAAATTTGTGGCTTTTATGCCTGTCTAGTAGTATTTACAACACGAATCTTTCAATTTTTTTTTAAAAATTACTGTTGCTATTTCATTGAATAATATTGCTAAAAAGTGCAAAATCATTACAATCGGGTGAAAATCATTGCAATATCTAGGTTAAAATCATTGCCATTGGCCTAATATCGTTGCCTTAAAGTCACTAAAATGATACGAATTTAAGCTAATGCAATGCTATTTAGGCGTTGTTATAGACTACAATTTGTTGCTATATGAAGCTATTGCAATGAATTAAATATGTTACTATAACGTGCTATATTCGTCGCTAAATCGAGCAATTGCAACGCACTCGGATGCAACACCCAATTTTGACCTATTTGTTGCCATAAACTCTATTGCAACATAAATAACACATAAGGTAATATTTTCTCGGCGTTGCTATAAGCAATCTATGGTGTAGTGATTTCATTAAAACATTAAAATACAGTCGGAACAAACCTCCGAACTGTCAAATACAATCTGATCGTAAAATAAAAAATAAGCTAAACAAATAGCTGTTTTATTTTCAGATCGCTTAACCTCTAGAATATGTAAATTCTTTGATCTAAAAAGTAATTATAATGACATCTCGAGCAACCCAACCTACACCTGTTGTGAAACTAGTAGCATTATAATTGACATTCACATAAATATTCAGAATTATGAATAATTTTTTATTGTAAAAGATAAGTTCTTATAATATTTACCACCGTTCCAGATTTGATTTGAGTTTTATAATTCTCCCAAAATATCATAGAAATTCTTTCAAAAAAAAATACCGAACCCGGACACACACATAAACATCAAAACAAAATATTAACATCCAAAAGAGATAGACATATAACAACCTTTATAAACAAGGTACCTAGAAAGATTTCATCCAAAAAAATTAAGTCTTGATTTTATTGAAAAAAACGCTAATTTTGAGAGAAGATCTGTTTTTAATAACTTTCTTGTGTTAATTGAATCAATTGAATCGAATCGGATGAATCGGTTAACTTCGGTTTATGCATGAACATCAATTTTTTTATCTTTAAACGTCTTCATTATTAATCACTACACCAACTCCCTCAAACCCTTGATTAAAAGATTAACTCTCTTCACAAGAATAGCTAAAATTTCTTTCTCATAAATTACTTTGAATAATATAAAAATAAATATAAAATAATTTATTAATAATTGACTTGTACCTGAGTACATGTTCAACGATTTAGTGAAAATATAATTCTTGAACTCCACATTTGTCTCAGAGTAAACAATTCTATAACTTCCTCAAATATTATATTTAAAATCTTTACAATTTGCTTTCCCACTTTAGTTTGAAATAAACAAAACTCATAATTATTTTTAAATTAAATTATTTAACTATTTGTTGTCATAATATCTCTTTTATTGACAATATCCATTAACTTTTTTCTTTTAATGAGTATTTATATAAACTAAATAAAAAATATTCAGTATATTCGGTTAAATAATAGCCATTTATATATCTACGTCATATATTATGAATAAACCGTTATGATCTACTTTCTCTTACTTCATTTGAAATAGACAAAACCTATATTTAATTTTGGAGTAAATAATTTGAGTACGTAGTGCGACAACAAAATTATTGTAATTCATATTTTATGCACAATCCCGTTCCTTACCGCATATGAGTGAAAAATAAATCTTAGACCTCAAAATAGTGCCTAAATCCTAAATTTTAAATTTTGTTCCCGTATCTATAAGATAATGTATCAATCTAACATAATAATCTAATATAATAGTGAATATATCAGGAAAATACGGGCGAATGACGTAATTACCTTATTTTTTTCAAAGATGTAGAGGAATATTGACGCGCTTGAATGTTGGTCATTTATACCCGCTTTTACGCATTTGAGAACTGGATAACAACTAATACGCATTGCAAGAACGCATGTCAGGTTAATTTTTTTTTTTCGAGTATGTATTACGCACATAGGGGAAGGTTAATAGATTATGATAGGCATTAACTGAAGAGGGTGATATAAGCATGTTTTCTTAAATACGTATCATAAGCAACACAAACAGAGGGGGTGAGCTATTATAGTTGAACATAGCACACATTTACCAAATAGATAATGCGTATTACGAATCTATGAATGCATAATAAAGTTAATCACTTTCTTTAAATTAAATATATTAGGTAATACTGCCTCCATCCCATTTTATTTGTCACATTTGACTCTGACTCAGTCAAATTGATTAAAGGAAAAATTTGGTGTGTTATGAACTTAAAAAACCAAGATGTTTTTCAAAAATTTATCTCTTCATTTTTCCGTGCACAACCCCTAATAACCAGATCTATTGCCCGGGCTGTGCTTGTATTCGCTGGTCACTTCTCCTCTTTCTTCTAACACCACCATTTTCCCCTTCTTTCACCTTCTTTTCCGGCCAAACTCTTCACCCTTTCACCATTCTTCTTCTTGTTTTTTTGCTCTCCACTCCAGCAGCTTTCTAACAACTCCCACATTTTTATACTTCTGTTCAAATTATGTCAAACGACAGTTCTTTTAGCTTTAACTCTGGTGAGTCCGCCATGATGGTTGGAGTCGGTTTTTGCCACAACTATGACATAACTGCCATTAACAGAGCTAGGCTCCTTGAAGATGTGGACTTGGAAGAAGTTTTTCCAAATCCTAGAGGGGAAATTTCTCATGCCCTCTTGCATAGAGATGGTGGCTCCATACGTTTTGATGGTGGCCCTAGTGACAACAAAGTGAGCTCAAAAGGGAGTGCTACAGGAGGTGTTGGTGTTTGGTTGGAGCTGGTGGTTTACTTCCAAATGAGATTATGGGATTTTATAAAGTGCAACATGATGTCAATGGAGGTCTTCTTCAACAACTTGATGCGTCTCGAATTGTTTCACAAGGTACTATCTCGGATAATTCTACAAAGTCCTTAGAGAATTTACTTGATTGTTTTGCTGTAAGAAATGGAGTTTTGAGCTTAGTTAGTGAGCACAATGATGTTCATGTTGGTGGAACTGTGAGCCCTTGTGTTGTGGGTAATGTGGTGGAGGCTGTGGCTGGGGCTGCTGTGCCTATTGTGGAGACTGTGGTGGCTGCATCAACTGGCACCAATGTGGCCATTGCTAGCACACCAAACCTTCATCAAGGTAAGTATAGTAGAGCTGGGGGAAATAAGGTTTCTTGGAGTGATAAGGTCAAGGAAGGAATGCCAACTATCACTCCAAATTTCAAGCATAAAGCTAAATATGTCACGAATGAGGATGGTTCTTTCACCATTATTCCTCCCAAAGAATTTTTGGTTCAAGCAAGGAAGCAGTGGAACACTAGCTGTATTGGCCATTTTATAAGCGGGAGCTTTGACTTCAATTTGTACGTGAGAGGGCTATGAATCTATGGAAAAATCGAGGACTTTTATATATTTTTTATACCTCAAAAGGTTATTTCACTTTCAAGTTTGATACGGAGGAGCACATGAAAGCAATTTTAAATCTCAATTCTATCCATTTGGGAGGATGAGTTCTTTTTCTTAAACCTTGGATGGAGAGTACGGAATTCAAACGTAATGTTGCTCCAGTTCTGGTATTATAATGGTGGCTGAGCTCCTTGGGAAAGTCATTAAGTTTGATGAAGCTACTTCGAAATTTCTTCCAATGAAATTTGCTCAAGTGTTAATTGAGCTTGAGTAAGGATCACCTAGGCCACCCTACATGATTTTCCCCTGTTTAAGCATCAAAGGGGTGGAAGATAACTTTCGAGTTGATATTGAGTATTCATAATTGCCATATTCGTGTTCCCTCTGTTAAGCATTTGGCCACTCGTTGGAATGTTGTCCTGATAATCCCAATCGAGAGATGCCAAAATCTAGGTCCTAGGGGAGTGCTAATAACAGGAAGGGTGGTAAGAACAACACTAAGGTGCATGAGGCTGAAGCTAGATTGGAGGATAATGAGGAAAATTTCAATGAAGACTATGTCCAGAATCATTCTATGGTTCCATACGTGGTGGGTAAATTTTATGGTTGAGATGTTACTTTGGATGATGATGAGGTTTTGAGATAATGTGAGGAAGGCAATGCAACACAAGGTGATGATCTTGACGAGTTTGATGCTATTGAGACAATAGTGGTAATGGGTAATGATGAATTTGGGAACTTGATTATAGATATGGATGGCTATGCCCCGCCAGCAACTCCAGGATCCATTACTAGATCCCAGGTCTCCCGTACAGCCCATACAGCTGAGCTTGATGTGCGCGCCGCCTGAGCGATAAGCGCACCTCAACCTGAAAGACTGGATTCTCAGAAATATCAGGATCCCACTAATGAGATCTCAACACACAATGCCTTTGACTCTTTGGTTGATATGGAGGAGGGTGAAATTATTGCTCACTATGATGTCATTAACAGGAAAAGAAAGGGAAAAAAATCAATTATGTTTGGCCTTGAGGAACCTAATGCCCCTGTTAGGACTTCACCTCGAACAAGCAAAGTGGGAACTAAAAAGAAAAGTGTGAGACTGGCGAGTCTTAAAACTGCGACTTACCCATCTCAATGAATTATCCAATTTGGAATGTGAGAGGCTTGAACAAATCGCCTCATCAGAAGAAAGTCAAGAATTTTATTAGCAGTAATCATTTATATCTTTAATGTGTTGTATCGATACTAAGGTGAAGCTTCACAATAGTGTGGCTGTTTCCAAAAAGATTAATAAGCATTGACAATGGCTTATTAATTATGAATACCATGAAAATGGTAGAATTTGGGTTGGTTGGGACCCAAATGTTTGGCACGTTTCTGCCATTTTAAAGTCAGCACAACAAGTTACATGCTTGGTTACTTTCATTGAAAAACAGGTCCATTTTAGGGTCACCTTTGTTTATGCTTATAATAAACCTTATGAAAGAGAGCCCTTATGGAGTGATTTAAAGTGTTTAAGCAGCAGCTTTGTGGAGCCGTGGTGTGTTTGTGGGGACTTTAATTGTATAGCTAGAGCAGAGGAAATGCAAGGAGGCCGTGAGCAATAGACTACAGACATGCAAGCTTTCAAGAATTGCTTGGTGAATGCAGGGATGGATGATATCAAAACTTTGGGTCCCTTGTTCACTTGGAATAACAAGAGACTGACTAGTTTAGTGTACAAGCGTCTTGATAGGTTGGTGGGCAATGGGGTGTGGTTCAACCAATTTACTGAGGCGTTTGTTTTGGTTAAACATCGAGGATTATCTGATCACAATCCCTTGCTTTTAACAGTCCCTATACAGTTAGAAAAAATAACAAAGCCTTTTCAGTTTTTTAATTTCATGACTGAAAATGAAGGCTTTAGAAAAGCAGTTGTGAAGGCTTGGTCAGTTCCTTGGTACGGGGACCCAATTGGGATTCTATGTAGAAAGATGAAGCTTGTGAAAACAGAGCTCTCTGTTTTTAACAAGAATCACGACAACATCCAGTCAAATGTCAAGGAAGCGAGAGAGCAACTTAATGTGATCCAAGATTCCATAGTGCATAATCCGGGTGATGAAATTTTAGTTACTAATGAGTTGATAGCTGCTATAAGGTTGGAGAAAGCTATTCTCGAAGAAGAGGCTCTTTTTCATCAAAAATCAAGGGTAAAATGGTTGAGTCTTGGAGATAGCAAGAAAACATTTTTCTTTAATCAGACACGTTCAAGCTGGAATTACAATAAGCTTTTAGCTATTGAAAATAATGAAGGGCACGTAACTTTTGGCCATAAAAACGTGGCTAATGTGGCAGTAGAGTACTTCAAAAACTCTATAGGGTCAAGTGGTATGGTTGATCTATCTATCTTAGATGATCTGCATGGTCCCACTCTTTCTGAGGCTCAAGCCTTTAGTCTTGAGGGTGCAGTTACGCCTGAATTGGTCCTCAAAACGCTCAAGAAAATGAAGAGAAACAAGGCCCCAAGACCGGATGGTTTCACGATGGAATTTTACTTAGCAACTTGGGACATTATTGGTGATGTTTTCACGAATGCTATCTTACATTTCTTTAATACAGGGGTGATGAGTAGAGGTCTCAATGCTACTTCGATTGCTTTGATTCCCAAGGTCTCAACTCCAATTTGTATGAAAGGCTTTAGGCCTATCTCTATTTGTTCTACTGCCTACAAATGTATTTCGAAAATTATTGCAGGGCGCCTTAAAAATGTCATGCCAAGCTTGGTTGGAATCTCCCAATCAGCATTTATCCCTAGGAGGCATATCTCGGACAATATCTTGATGGCCCAAGAATTGTTTAGGGGCTATGGGAGAGTCACTGGGATCCTTAAATGCGCAATCAAAATAGATCTTCAGAAAGCGTTTGATTCAATTGATTGGAGTTTTATTGTGGTAGTTCTTGTCAAGTGCAATTTTTCTAATACCTTCATTTCGTGGTTTGAAGCTTGCATTATAACCCCCTTTTACTCAGTAAAAATCAATGGGGCTCTCTCGAGGTCTTTCAAGGGTACAAAGGGCCTTCGCCAAGTTGACCCCTTATCGCCATACCTTTTCACTCTAGGTATGAACATTTTAACCTTGCTTTTTCATTCTAATAATCCATTATTTCAATTTTATTGGAAATGCAAGGGTTTAGAATTGAATCATCTTCTCTTTACGGACGATGTTTTACCTTTTTCTCACGGGGACAAGGACTCTATAAACCACTTGATGCATTGTTTAGAGCAATTTTCAAGTGTTAGTGGTCTTACCCCTAGTGCTCACAAAAGCTCGGTTTTCTTTAGCAATTACAAGGAAGATGTTGTTTGTTGGTTTGATGACACATTTAGAATCCCTCATGGTTGTCTCCCGGTCACGTTCTTGGGTGTTCCTCTTATTTCGTCAAAACTTTGTATTGACGACTGCCTTCCTCTTATTAATAAATTGACTGCTAGAATGAATATTTGGACAACATCGTTTCTCTCCCTAGAAGGTCGTGTTCAGTTGATTAGAGCTGTTCTTTGTTCTACTAGGGTGTATTGACCAGATTTTTATGGAAAGGGGACTACTCAAAAGTTGGAGGAGCCAAAGTTTGCTGGAGTGACATTTGCCTCCCGAAGGATGAAGGAGGTTTAGGGCTCCGTAACCCTAAGGAGTGGAACTATTCTCAAATTCTCTTACACTTGTGTAGAGTAGTAAACAAGGATCGTTCTCTTTGGGTTTCTTGGGTGTACACAAATCATCTCAAATTTAACAAATTTTGGGTCATGGAGGAACCGACTGATTTTTCATGGATTTGGAAGAAAGTGCTGAAACTAAGGGCTATTGCTCTTCGGTTTCTTCAGTATAATCTAGGGGATGGAAGAACCATTTCTCTATGGTTTGATTCATGGTGGCATCACAAGTGTTTGGCCAAAGCAAAACATGATTTGATCTACTTACAAGTGCACTCAAGGAGAGAAGCCATGGTCAATGATCTCATTCAAACTGGAAGGTGGTGTCTTCCTAGTCCCAACGCTCGTTTGAGATACCTTAGTGACACTCTGGTATAGTGGCTTGCTCACTTTGATAACCCGGACTTCAATCTTTATAAGGCTGATTCTTTAAGTTGGAAGCTAAGGCCTCTAAAGCAGCTCAAGGTCTGGCACATCTGGGACTCAATACAAACTCAAGCTACAAAGAAACAATGGAGTTCCTCTGTTTGGCACCGTCTTAGTGTCCCACGTTATGTTCATCATGAATGGATTGTTTGTCAAGGGAGACTCTCAACCTTCACCAGACTCGTTCATTTTGGCATTCAGGTTTCTCCTTTGTGTACTCTTTGTGTAGGTGGGATTGAAACTAGTGACCACCTTTTTGTTCACTGCACCTATAGTGGATATGTTCTCTCAAGATTGGCCTACTCTCTTAGGCTCCCTATCACTGGTGATTCCTGGAATGATTTGATCATGGACTGGGGATGAATTTCTCATAAGGGGCACAGTGTATTGGGACTTCTTGCTTTGCAGGTGTTCTGCTATCATATTTGGGGAGAGAGGAATGCAAGACTGCATGACAAAGAGGTCCTAGGCCCGTCTTCGGTTCTTAAGGGAGTTATGCTAGATATTGAAACTCGAATACTTTCATCCAAGTGGTTCAAGAACCTAGATTGTATAGGGATTTTCCATAGTTGGTTTTTGTACGTCTTTGTGTGCTTTCTATTCTCAATCTTTTATGCTAAGATTGATCATAGATAGTCTTCTCTAGGTCTACTAGAGCAACGGTCAATCCCTCTTTTCTTGCTAATATATACTTAATTTAGCAAAAATAAAAATTTGATTAAAGTTTGACCGAAATATATTAATATTTTTTAATTGAATAAAATAAAAAAATTACATCACCGGAAAGTATATTTAATCTACTTTAATATATAATATTTAGTTTTTTGAAATAATATAAGAGTAATGTTTAATCTTTGGTCAAAAATTGGTTAATTTGACTTCTATAAAAGGAAATGTGACAATTAAAATGGGATGGAGGGAGTATACACTTGGCAAGCTGGTTATAGGATAATATGCACTTTACTCTTGGATATTTCATATTTCATAAAATAAAATTATATTGTTAAAAAACCAAAAAAAACTGTTGAATACTAAAATTATGTAGTTTATTTTTGTAAACACTAGATAGTGTTTATATATTTATATATTAATATTTTTAAAATATAAATTGATAACTAGGGAACCCTAAAATACTAAGACTGTTAAATTAGAGTTTGGATTTTAAAGTATAGTTTGGTTACTAGGATAAATTACAGTTTAGACTGTGGGGTTTAGGGCGAGCCGTAAATCCTAAACTTTAAATCGCTTTGTTATCTATATATTTTGGAAAAATATTTCTAAAATCCAAATGAGTATTATTGAATCTTAAAATATTAAAAGTTGTTAAATTATAACTCACGTTTTAAATTTAAAAAATTAAGTAAAATTTTAAAAATAAATATAAAATTAAAACAAATGAGAAATATATTTTAGTTGTGCTTAATTGATAAAAACTAATAAAAGTATATTTTAAAATTATGTTTAATTGTTAAAATATAATATCAAATATTAATTATTTACTGTCTCAAAACATGACATTGTATATGTTCTACCCAAAATTTAGCATTGAATTAACTCGGGTCAAATGCGGATTACGTGCGGTCAAACCTGGTATTGCGTTGTTGATAAGTGGCATTTTATACCACTTAGAACGTCTTAAAATGGCTTAAATTGGTGTCTTGAAATCAAGTATTTTGTGTATTTGATGCGTTTTTCTAGTGTTTATGCATTTCAGGGTATTAGTTGCATTTCGGGGGAGGAATCATCAAGAATAAGCCTTGGCATGTGTTCACCATTGCGAGAGGAAAGGAACGGGCAGATTACGGCGAAGAAACGGAGCAAACTTGGATTTTTTCCAGTGGAGGCCTGCGCGCCCGCGCAGCAATGCTGAGCGGCCGCGCAGGGTCGGGAATTTTGCTGAATTATTTTAGACTTCTACTTCTGTTTGGCTTCCAACTTCTATGTAATCTGAGTTTTATGGGACTATTATATAAGTAGATTTGAGACGTTTTCACAAAAAAAAGAAGAAGAAGATTGTGTTTTACGCAAGAAGCGAAGGAGATAAGGAAGAAGACCGATTTAGCACACCGCAACGAAGAGGAAGCATATTTTCTTGTGATTCTTGTTTCGTTGTAACGTTGGATGCTAGTTTTCTTGCTTTGACTTATTTACTCTTGTGACGTACTCTGTTTTAATATAATTAGTTTAGTTATTATTTTCTTGTGTTTGTTATCATGATTTCATATGAACCCATGATGGCGATAAGTTCTATTATGGGCTAATCGTGATCATGGGGTTGCAACGGATTTATTATGGAATTCTTTAGTTAATTGTTTAATACTTTAGTGTGTGATGATTGCTTGATATCTAGTATTGGTTGTGCGTATTCGTCTTATGTGCGTCGCGAACATATAAGATAGGGTGTTAATCTCTTGTGAAGCGACGGTGGATCTTGAGATTTAGAACTTGCCATGCTAGCATAGGTTCATGTACGTTGTGCATGATTAGTGGGTAACTCTAACAGTTTTATTTGCCCTATATAATCAAAAAGGAATAACTTGTGCTTAAATCGTTGTGTTGTCAATTCCTGTAGATATATAGGAACTCAACATAATTGATGACTATTCGACTTCTATCTTAATTGTGGATGCTTGGTAGAATGGTATTAGTACAATGAAAGTTGGCTTTTATCAGTTTCGTGTTATTCGATTAATATCATCACTGCCACATGCTAAAGGTAATAACAATGGCTATAGAAGGAAGTAATAATGAAGTTGTGATCTCATGAGTGTTTTATTATTGATAAATTGAAGTGTTAGTTAAGTGGTTAATTAAGTAGTTAATTATAGTTAATATTTAATCAACAATTTTAAGTGTTATTATCTTAACATTGAGAAGTAATCATACATTGGTGAGTGAGTTTAATTAGACAATAATTTAGTCTGAGTCTCTGAGGGAACGAACTAGAAAATATTCTATATTACTTGCGAACGCGTATACTTGCGTGAATATTAGCGCGTGTTTTCGCCCTAACAAGTTTTTGGCGCCGCTGCCGGGGACTCGGCGTATTTGTTTAGTTTATGTACTTACCATCATTGGTCATTAGGACTCAGTGATTAGGATGTAGTAGTTACTTATTTTTTCTGGTTGTGTTTCAGGTACTTTAGCAAGCGTTTATGCAAACTCGTTCTCGTGCTCGCAAGAGGACTTTAGATATAGCTGAGGAGACAGACGAAGTTCTTGATATTCCGGAGAAGTTAGATTTTGAGGATTCGGATTCAGGAACTGAGCAGAAAGAACCAGTAAACATGGGAGATCGTATTGTTCAAGCTGATCCAGGTCTTATGGATTTTTCTCGGCCTAAAACTGATGACATTCAGTCAAGCATCCTTCATCCAGCTATTCAAGCTAACACCTTTGAAATCAAGCCGGGCACTATTCAGATGGTGCAGAATTCTGTTTCTTTTGGAGGAGCGGTAACTGAAGACCCCAACATGCACATAAGGAATTTTGTCGAGATCTGCAGCACTTTTAAGTATAATGGCGTGACTGATGAGGCTATCAAGTTGAGGCTTTTCCCATTCTCACTAAGGGACAAGGCTAAAGACTGGTTACATTCTGAACCAGCTGGGTCCATCACTACGTGGCAAGATCTTGCGCAAAAGTTTCTGGTGAAGTTTTATCCGATGGCAAAGACTGCTGCTATGAGGAGTACTCTTACTCAGTTTGCGCAGCAACCTACAGAATCTATGTGCGAGGCTTGGGAACGCTACAAGGAAATGTTGAGAAAATGTCCACATCATGGAATGCCGGATTGGATGGTGATCACTGGTTTCTATAATGATTTGGGGGCCCAATCTCGGCCCATGCTCGATGCAGCAGCTGGAGGCGCCTTATGGGCTAAAAGCTATACTGAGGCGTATAATCTTATCGAGACGATGGCTGCAAATGAGCATCAAAACCCAACTCAGAGGATGACGTCAGGCAAGGTAGCAGGTATTCTGGAAGTTGATGCAGCCACCGCTATTGCAGCCCAGCTCCAAGCGCTATCAATGAAGGTTGATTCTCTGGCTACGTATGGAGTTAATCAAATAGCTATGGTTTGTGAGCTTTGTGCAGGTTCTCATGCTACGGATCAGTGTTCTCTTGTAAACGAATCTGTTCAGTATGTGAATAATTATCAGCGACAACAGCAGCCTGTGCCAGCGACCTATCATCCTAACAACAGAAGTCATCCAAATTTCAGCTGGGGGAATAATCAGAATGCTATTCAGCCACCATATCAGCAAGGAGTGAGTAAACAGTTTAACCCACCTGGATTCCAACAACCACAGCAGTATGCTACAAGGCAATCATATCCTCAACAAGGAAGTGCAGCTGCACCTACTAGTACTGATTTTGAGGAACTTAAGCTGTTGTGCAAGAGTCAGGCGGTTTCTATCAAGACCTTGGAAAATCAAATTGGTCAATTAGCCAATGCAGTGCTCAATCGTCAACCTGGCACTCTTCCCAGTGACACGGAAGTACCAGGCAGGAAGGAAGCTAAAGAGCAAGTCAAGGCTATTACCTTAAGGTCTGGAAAAGTAGCTGATGCTGAAAAGGCAAAAGAAGTAGAAGCTGAAATTAGAGGTGAAGAATCTAAGCAAAAGGAGAAAGCGGCGGAACCAAGGAAGACTACTGTTGAACACACTCTTCCTGAGGCTAATACAGGTGAGAAACAGCTCTATCCTCCACCACCTTTTCCTAAGAGATTGCAGCAACAAAAGCTGGATAGACAGTTCGGGAAGTTTCTGGAGGTGTTCAAGAAACTTCACATCAATATACCTTTCGCTGAGGCTCTGGAACAAATGCCTAGTTATGCGAAGTTTATGAAGACTATTCTTTCAAGGAAGGTGAAACTGGATGACCTTGAAACCGTTGCTCTCACGGAAGAATGCAGCGCTGTTCTGCAACAAAAGTTACCACCAAAACTGAAAGATCCAGGAAGCTTCACCATTCCTTGCACAATTGGCAATCTGATGTTTGACAAGTGCCTTTGTGATTTGGGAGCAAGCATTAATCTGATGCCGTTGTCGATCTTTAAAAAACTGGATCTACCTGATCCAAAACCCCGTACATGTCACTACAATTGGCTGACCGTTCCATTACTTACCCAAGGGGCATAGTTGAGGATGTGCTCGTCAAAGTGGATAAGCTCTTCTTTCCAGCAGATTTTGTTATTCTGGATTTTGAGGAAGATAAGAAGATTCCCATAATCTTGGGGAGGCCTTTCTTGGCTACTGGCCGTACCTTGATAGATGTGCAAAAAGGTGAACTTACTATGCGGGTCCAAGATCAGGATGTGACCTTCAACGTATTCAAGGCAATGAAATTCCCTACAGAAGATGAGGAGTGCTTAAAAGTGGATGTGATTGATTCTGCGGTTACTTCGGAACTCGATCATATGCTAATGTCTAATGCATTGGAAAAGGCCTTAGTGGGGGATTTTGACAGCGATGATGAAGATAGCAACGAGCAATTACAATATCTGAACGCTTCTCCCTGGAAGTGAAAGCTGGACATACCATTTGAATCTCTTGGTACTTCTGACCTCAAGAACGCTGAAGGGAAGCTCAAACCATCAATAGAGGAAGCACCTACCTTGGAGCTCAAGCCATTACCTGAACACTTGAGGTATGCTTTTTTAGGTGATTCATCTACGTTACCTGTTATTATTTCATCTGACCTTTCAGGTAGTGAGGAAGACAAGCTCTTAAGGATTTTGAGAGAATTCAAATCGGCTATAGGATGGACCATAGCAGACATCAAGGGGATAAGTCCTTCATATTGTATGCATAAAATTCTGCTAGAGGAAGGTAGTAAGCCAACTGTGGAACAGCAGCGAAGACTGAATCCCATCATGAAGGAGGTAGTGAAGAAAGAAATTCTGAAATGGCTAGATGCAGGCATCATTTATCCTATTTCTGACAGCTCGTGGGTGAGCCCCGTACAATGTGTACCTAAGAAGGGAGGTATCACTGTGGTCGCAAATGAAAAGAATGAGCTCATCCCTACTCGAACAGTTACAGGATGGAGAGTATGCATGGATTATAGAAAATTGAACAAAGCCACAAGGAAGGATCACTTCCCTCTTCCATTTATTGATCAGATGCTTGACAGATTGGCGGGACATGAGTATTTTTGTCTTCTGGATGGTTATTCCGGGTATAATCAGATTTGTATTGCACCAGAGGATCAGGAAAAGACTACCTTCACTTGTCTATTTGGCACATTTGCTTTTCGCAGAGTTTCGTTTGGGTTATGTGGCGCACCGGCCACCTTTCAGAGATGTATGATGGCTATATTCTCTGACATGATTGGAAATAACGTCGAAGTGTTCATGGATGACTTCTCCGTCTTTGGACACTCATACGATGAATGTTTGAATAATCTGCGCGCCGTACTCAAAAGATGTGTGGAAACTAATTTGGTGCTTAATTGGGAGAAATGTCATTTTATGGTGCGTGAAGGCATTATCCTTGGGCATAAGGTCTCTAGCAAGGGTCTGGAGGTGGACAAGGCCAAGGTGGGAGTCATTGAAAATCTTCCCCCACCTAATTCTGTGAAAGGAATCCGTAGTTTTCTTGGTCATGCGGGTTTTTATTGGCGATTCATCAAGGACTTTTCAAAGATATCTAAGCCGTTGTGTAATTTGCTTGAGAAAGATGTGCCTTTCAAATTTGATGATGAATGTTTGGCAGCATTCGAGACTCTCAAGGAGAGTTTGATCACGACACCAGTCATTACAGCACCAGATTGGACAGAACCATTTGAGATGATGTATGATGCGAGTGATTATGCGGTAGGTGCAGTTCTGGGACAGCGCAAGAAAAATCTCTTCCATGTGGTCTACTATGCGAGTAAGACTTTAAATGGTGCCCAATTGAACTACACCACTACTGAGAAGGAGCTTTTGGCTATAGTCTTTGGCTTTGAGAAATTTCGATCTTATCTGCTTGGTACGAAAGTAACAGTATTCACTGATCATGCAGCTATTCGCTATCTGGTTTCTAAGAAGAATTCGAAGCCGAGACTCATTCGTTGAGTGCTTTTACTTCAGGAATTTGAGTTAGAGATCAAAGATAGAAAAGGTACCGAGAATCAAGTAGCTGACCATCTCTCTAGGTTGGAGAATCCCGATTCTACTTCACAAGATAGGACGTTAATCAATGAATTTTTTCCGGATGAGCAGTTGTTTACAATTCAGGAGGAAGAACCATGGTTTACAGATATTGTAAACTATCTCGTCAGCAATATAATGCCTCTTAATTTGACATCCGCTCAAAAGAAGAAGTTTCTGCATGAGGTGAAGTGGTATATGTGGGATGAACCATATTTGTTTAGACAGGGAGCTGACCAGATCATCAGGAGATGTATCCCGTTCTGTGAGACGGAGGGGATATTACGAGACTGCCATTCCACGGTTTATGGGGGACACTATGGAGGTGAGAAGACGGCAGCTCGTATTCTGCAAGCAGGTTTTTTCTGGCCTACTTTGTTCAAGGATGCTCATCAGTTTGTTTTAAGGTGTGATCGTTGCCAAAGAGTGGGAAATTTGTCAAGGAAGGATGAAATGCCATTAAATGTGATGCTTGAAGTCAAGGTCTTTGATGTATGGGGAATCGATTTCATGGGGCCTTTTATCTCGTCTTACAATAATCAGTACATCTTGCTGGCAGTCGATTATGTCTCAAAATGGGTCGAAGTTAAAGCTTTACCGACAAATGATGCAAAGGCAGTACTAAATTTTCTTCATAAGCAAATTTTCACAAGGTTTGGAACACCTCGGGTAATCATAAGTGATGAAGGATCGCATTTTTGCAACCGTAAGTTCACTTCTATGATGCAGCGTTATAATGTGAATCATCGAGTAGCTACTGCCTATCATCCGCAAACAAATGGTCAAGCGGAAGTGTCTAATAGAGAGATAAAGCGCATTCTAGAGAAGGTTGTTTGTCCGTCAAGGAAGGATTGGTCTTTAAAGCTCGATGAAGCTGTTTGGGCTTACAGAACAGCATACAAAACTCCACTTGGGATGTCACCGTTCCAGTTGGTGTACGGTAAGGGATATCATCTACCTGCGGAGCTTGAGCATAAGGCCTACTGGGCATTGAAGAAGTTGAACCTGGATTTAGATGCAGCTGGTAAGAAAAGAATGTTTCAGCTTAATGAACTGGATGAATTTCGACTTCAAGCGTACGAAAATAACAAAATGTATAAGGAAAAGGTGAAGAGGTGGCACGATAGGAAGCTACATCCAAAGTTATTTGTGCCAGGGCAACAAGTTCTCTTATTCAACTCTCGGCTCCGACTTTTTCCTGGGAAGTTGAAATCAAGGTGGTCTGGACCTTTTATTGTCAAAACTGTGTTTCCACATGGAGCGGTGGAAATTTTTGAGAATGATCCGGACCAAGCATTCAAGGTTAACGGTCAGCGGTTGAAGCACTACTATGGGGACATGGCAAACCGAGAAGTGGTTAGTGCCATTTTGTTGACTACTTGAGCAGGGTACGAAACGTCAAGCTAATGACGAAAAAGAAGCGCTGCGTGGGAGGCAACCCATGAATTATTGTTACAGGAACCCTTAGAAGTTAATAACCTATCCAAAAACATAAAAAAATCAGAAAACAGGGGATGAAAAAAAAAATTCCAGTGACCCCCTGCGCGCCCGCGCAGCTAAGCTGAGCGGCCGCGCAGCAAGCTGAGCGCCCGCGCAGCTATGCTGAGCGGCCGCGCAGGGGTCGAGGACCAGAAATTTTTTTTACAGTTCAGAAAAAAAAAACCAAACAAAAACAAACACAAAAACAGTTTTAGCCCATAAACCCACAATTTGTTCCCACTACCCCATCATTTTATCCCTTATGCATCTACGGTTACGAAGCTATGCCGAGCAGTGGGAGTGAACTGGCCGACTCATGATGTAATAACCCCAATTTTTGGAAAATTTTTGAAACCCTTATGAATAGTGTTTTTGCTGAATGAGAAAACTTTTCATGCCACACTATGTAGGGGTTCTGATATGGATATTCTGAGATTTTATTAGTACTTTATATGGGATATAAGTGTATGTAAAGATCGTCAGAATCCAAATCCGAACACTTTGATTTTTCCCGGAAATCCACTAGATACGGAGAGAATTGAGTATAAGGTAACAGGATAAAAAGGATTTAAATTAAAGGATTATAGGAGAGGATCATAAAAGGAATATAATATATTGAGAAAGGTTAAGGGAACCTAAGTAATAAGATCCCGGGTATGATCCCTCAAACGATAAACGAAAACGAAAGTTAAGCGAACCGTATAACAGATTAGCGGTCATTAGGCAAACAATTAGGAAGTTAAGCAAAGGGATTAGAGGAAGTGATGTCACCCAACCAATGAGAAGAGGACAAGGAAGGGAGGATGACATAGCAATGTGATGTAAGCATGACATAGGGAAGGAGGAGGTGTGGTTGGTTTATAACCACACAAATATAAGGTTATTAAGGTAATTAACCAAAAACAAAACAAAAAACAACCAAGCTAAGCCAAACAAATCAAAAAACACAAAATCATTTCATTCTCATCATCTTGCTCTCGGCTTTTCATCTTTTTCAAGGGCAAGAATTTCAAAAATCAAGTTCCAAGCATTGTTAAATCACAAGGTAATTATCTAAGCTTCCTTGTACATAGATATGGATATGCTATAAGTTTAAGCTCCTAATTCCTTCACAATCTCTTCCAATAAATCAAGGAAGAAGATGGTGAATAGTAACCTTCAAGAAATAACTTTAGTTTTCTTGAATTTTTATGAAAGATTAAGGTTATACAAGCAAGGATCAAGGTTCTTTTAGGCATTCAAAGCTCTTGGGTTGTGTTAGGAAGCTTCAAGGAGGTATAAACAACTTTCACCTTTAACTTATAGTTTGAACTTTGAGTTTTGATGAGTTTATGGATGGATTAATGTATATATAGAAATATCCATGTATGTATAGCAAGATCCATGTATGTTAGATAGTTTGGTTGGATTTGTGGTGATTTTGGATATGAATCTTGGTTAATGGTTAATGAATCTTAAGTTATGGTTAGTAGATCATGTTTGCGGTTGAATAAGTTGGAAAACCTTGAGATTATGGACTGACTTTGCCTTGATATAAGTTGTGTTTGATGTATTGATGATGGTTGGGTGGTTTGTAGTGAATTGGTAAAGAATTGGAGTGGTATAAATATTGGTAATCGCGTAAACATAGCCGTCGTAACGTCCGATTTTCTTTAGACTGTTTTGTGCATAACATTAGGACCTGAGGACCCCCTGCTAGATTATGACCACTGCCATGTTTAGATAGCTCATGTTACGAGCTTCGTTTTGATATGTAGTACGTTCGATTCCGATGCACGGTTTAGGAGAAACGACCGTTTCAAGTAACGGCGTTTCGCGAACGAAACTTTTTCCCTCGCCTTACTTTGAAACATAGGTTAAAGACCAAAAAGGGTTAATTAATGTATGAAACATTTATGGTAAGTGTGTTAGGCAGTTGGTAAGACACTCGCGAAGGAATCGCTTTAAAACTCGTAAAGGTTAAATTATTAAAAATGGTGGAGCCGAGGGTACCCGAGTGACTTAAGCGAATCAGTGAGCGCAAAACGAGCGTTAGAGTCTAAGTTAGTTAAAGTATAGATTTACAAGTGACTTTGGTTTAATTCCAACTTACTTGTTGCTTATAGGTTACCAGACTCGTCCCGAGCCATTCGTAACCCCCAGTCGCTCAGGCAAGTTTTCTACCCGTTATACTGTTGCTGTGATGTAAATATATGTATATGCATTATCTTGTGATATTGCATGATTGTTATTAGCAAATTTTGCGATATATTGGAGCATGCTAATATGGTATATATGCATGTCTGTTTCGTAATCTGGTTATCTATCTGTTGATTTCAATGCTTATAGTTGCATAATACCTATGCTAGAAATAAGCAAGTAGTTGCGTATACCCTTAGTATAGGGGATAAAAGGTGAACATATTTCTAAATCGGGAGTCGATGTTCCCGAGTATATTATATATATATATATATTTATTTATATATATATGGATATAGTTTTTAAAACTATTAATCGAATAAGGTTTATTCGATAACTTTAACTTTATTTTATTATTGAATATTATTTTGAATATTCATTCGAGGACTTATGACTCCTTTTACTTTATTAATGAATATTATTTTGAATATTATTCGAAGGCGTATGACTCCTTTTATTTATTTATCTGAATATTATTTGAATATTCATTCGAAGGCTTATGACTCAGTTTATATTATTTAATGAATATTATTTGAATATTCATTTGAGGATCTATGACTCCGATTATTTGCTGAAATATATTCTTTATTTTATTAAAGAATAAGGTGTTAATAATCAAACATATTTTCGATTATTCAAATAAAGATAATACTTTCATATAAGTATATCTTTGGTTATTTAATACTCGTTTCAAGTATAAGTTTTAAAACTTCTACTTCAATTATTTTTATAAAAGATTATTCTTTATGGGAATATTATTTAAATAATAATATTCAGTCATTTTCTAAATATTCTGGGGACTGATTTACTTCATTAAATCAGCTTTACTCCAAACACTCTTTAAAGTGTTTTCGAGTCTTCAAAATGATTTTTAAAAGTTAGAGCGGATCCCAAAACTCATTTTTATATTTAAGATCTTCCTTTTAAAGGGGATTTAAATACTCGTTCAAAACCTGGGGAATCCGGCTCTGTGGTGTATTTTATATTCGCAACAAGGTTGCAGTTTTGGTAAATGAATTGATTACTTACCCAACGTTCGGGAAGTAAGTCCATCTATTGAGTCGGCATAAGCAACATGGGCTCAGTGGGCGTCCATGATAGTGTAAGTGGCTCAGTGGGAGTCCATCAAATGCATAAGTGGCTGAGTGGCAGTCCAGCATAGGTCCTAATGCGGCCAGGGTGATGACCAGTGGGGAATTCGTCCATCTACTAGTAGAAAAGGTTACTTATGGGTATCTTTGCCTGATCAGCAAGATATCTGGTTTATGCCAAAAATTCTTTTCCTTTCCAAAATTCATTGGATGTTTCAAACTCTGTTCATACTTTACATAACAGAGGTTCCAGGAAATGTTTAAGAGATATATATATGTGGATATATATATCGGGACTAAATAAAGTATCTCGTAACTTTATTTCATTCAATAATATTTCAAAGATTGAATCTATTCAAATCTTGTCTTGTAGTCTCATCTATGTGATGAACTTTTGAAACTGATTATAACTTGAACGGTGGTAGTTCAAGTAGTATTGGGAAAGATATAAGTATATTGGGGTATTTGGTAACCTCATCTTTTAAACTTATATCTAATTAATAATTGTCTTATGAATGACAAAGATTTTCAGAAAAAACGTTGAGACAAGGTTAGATATATGAGATCACCTTGCAACGATATTTTTTTTTACAGTTATACACTGGGACTTTGTGTATATTATGCATGGAAGAGGACTTACAATATTTTGAAAAGTATATATGTATATATACTGAATATTTTGCGACTTCATCGCATTAAGATATCAAACTTGGTTCATTTCTTTTGACCAAGACTTTCATGAGTATTATGAGTAGGCTCATATATTGTAAATCATTATACATATTATTTTGGTGGGCTTGCTGCTCACCCTTGCTTTATTTCTTCATCACACAACAACAGTTAGGAAAGATGGCCAGACTCCAGCAGACCCAGCGCAAGCGCGTGGGAAGCGTCCCACGTCTTCCCGTTGATGTTGTAGCTGCTATAGCTGCAGAGGTAGATCTATTGTAGATCAGACCATCTACTTTTGAGAATCAATTATGTATAATTATAACTTGTGGCAGATAATGGCAATTAACTGTAAATTTATCAAGTAATCATTTTGGGTTGTAATAACTTTTAAATTGTGGATTCAAAGACTTGTACTTATTTAAATTTCATCTCTGAGACTATAACGGGTTGTGGTGTGTGTTAGTGTGGGGTCACAGCATAAGGTTATTTATTATTAATTAAGTGAAGTGATATTGTGGAAAGAAAGACCGTGAGGACCCGGATCCCCGACCCCGGATCTGGGGGTGTTACAGAAATGGTATCAGAGCTAAGCGTTATAAACCTCAGAGATGATGGGACGTTAAGATAATAAGTTAACTAAGATAATAAGAACTCTTGCCAAGTTCATAGTCGGGCTACCTAACGTAGTACTGACAGTTAAAACCCTTATGGGAACCCTTATAAATATCGTGATAGGAGCGTAGTTCGTTATCGTATATGGTAGCGGGACTCCGAACCCTGAGGTTGAGGAGCAACAGTGCGATGATATTTTATTACTAATTGGAGATCGGATTGTGGATCCGATAGAGTGTCCTAACGCAGGACCGGATGATGTTGATATTGAGGATGTAACGGTTGAGGATGTTATCCTAGAAGGGATTGTTGCTGAGGAGGATTCCGTGAAGGATCCTGACAAGAATGAATAAAGGACCACTGAGGAATTGATGACCATGGTTAGGGCAACTCCCAGAGGTAGGATTGGCCGGCTACTATCGTAGATTGGTACAGGACTTTGCGAAGATCGCAGCCCCTTTGACGCGGCTTACTCATAAGAATGAGAAGTTTGAATAGACAGAGAAATGCGAGAACAGCTGTTAAGAACTGAAGCAAAGGTTGGTGACGGCCCCTATGTTGGCGTTGCCGGATGGAAAAAGGAGATTTTGTGATTTGGAAGAGACGCTTCGCATAAGGAATTAGGGTGCTTCTTATACAACACAACAAGATAATCGCGTACATGTCAAGACAATTAAGGTAATATGAAGTTCGATATCCCCGCCCATGAGCTTAGGCTCGTGGCAATAGTTTTACCCTAAAGATTGGAGGCACTACTTGTATGGAGAGAAGTGCGAGAATTACCTAAGCCATAAGTGCTCTAGTACATTTTCACGTAGAAAGAGCTCAACATATGCCAGAGGAGGCAGTTAGAGCTAATCAAGAATAATGATTGGGAGATTCTTTATCATTCGGGGAAAGCCAATGTGGTGGCTGATGCCCTTAGTAAAAAGGAGAGACTCAAGATGATAATGTCTTTGGGAGAGTTTATAAGAGATTTTGGAAATAGTAGTGAAGGTAACCGGAGCCGGTACCGAAAAGCTGTTTGAGATTGCAATAGAGACCGAATTATTGGAAAAGAGCATACGGTGCTAGAGAAAGGTGATGAATGAAGGCAGAGAGCCAACAAATAAATATGAGATTAATACCGAGAAAGATGATAAGGGAATAATGAGGTATTCCTATAGAATTTGGATTCCAAATGTTCAAGAGCTTAAAGATGAGATCTTAGATGAAAGTCATAGTTCAAGGAATAAGATTAAGGGCAAACCCTGAATGTGATAGTCAGGGAGGACGCCATCAAGATAGAAGGAACCCATAACATAATGAAGTGGAAAATGAGGATTTTAACGTATAAGATAACCCCAAGTATGGGGAGTAGGAAGAAATATTTAGACGGAGAAAACAAAAGTCGAGCGAGATAAGGAGACCCGAGACGGTACTCCTATACGGAAATTCATGGACCTGCCTAAAAAGAACTTAGACTATTATCCCTAACCACCACCTTGAGGAAACAATGCGGTAGGAAATTCTTTCATGACCTTTAAGTCGCTAAGCTCTCAGAGTTCCAAGGAACAAGCTGACCCAGTCGAGGCAAGAGCCTGGCTAAAGGAAATAGATGAATTATTTGAGATTCTAAATGATTGACGAACCACAAAAGACTGTTTTGTCACTTACCCTCCCAAGAGAGAGACCACCCGCTGGTGAAAGGCCAAGGAAGGCACGGAGCAAGAGATTATAATAAACTGATTAAAGTTCAGCCAATTGTTTTCGGGAAAGTAATTCCCAAGGTTATGGAATAGTGTAAAAGCTTTAGAGCCAGAACAAAGGCAGACGAGTATGATGAATTATGAATCTAAGTGGTAAAAGTTATCAAGATTCGTTCTGAAGACACGAATCCAGAATGACGGGATGTTTGAAATCAATGCTTATGTTGTGTTGGTTCATGAAATAATGATAAGAGAAGGAAAAAAAAAAGAAATTGAAGTGGAAAGGAATATAACGGCAATAGAGTTTGAGGTATGATAAGGGAGTTGGGTACGAGGAAACCCTAACGACTCGTAGCAATAGAAATAGAAAAGTATGCATTCGTCAGGATGAGGGTGATTCACCATAAGTTAAAATTGATGGTTGAGGGCATAAGAGATACATATAGTTTATCCCCTGTAAGTGGGGAGGATTCGAGGAAACCTTGAGATAATTCGAAGGATAAATAATGAGACGCGGATAGACTAAGGGGATAAGAAAGTAAGAAATTAAGAAAATTGGATGAAGGAAGTGACCTTCAAGAAGGTGAAGTGTAAGACCGGTGGCATGATACCTAGAAAGGGAGACGCCAGATATGAAAGATATCCCAACATTGAGATGACTGTTGAGATAAACAACAAAAGTAAATAAGGAATTATTAAGAAGAAGTTCACGTTGAACACGACCAATATCTTCCAGAATATCCATGTTATCGTTACCAGATTAGGCAAGAAAAGCGGATAACCGTTGTTATCTTTTGGAGGCCATTTTGATTAACCTCATTTTGTATACAGATGTTATTGTGAAATTAGGCATTTACTATCGAGGTGGGAATGATTGAATAAGATACCCATATCAGGGATATATGACTTTATTTATCCATGGAAGGATGCTTGTACCTTTTTAAAGGTGGAATTAAGGATAGAACATCGGTAACTTAAAACGAATCCTAGGGGAATGCATAAAGGTTGGCATTTCACCCTTGATAGGGATAGTATGAGTTTTGACAGTATGAATTGGAAAGCATTAAGGTAATAATAACCTTTAAGGATCAGTGGAGAAATTTTTCAGAAGTATATAGACAATGGTTCTAGTATCAGTAAATGGTATTTTGATATGCCCTGTATATAGGGAATATAGGAGGAACGATTGAAGGATAACCTTAGAGGTTTTACAAGAAGAAAGGAAATATTCGAAATTCTCAAGAATAAAAATGTTGATAAAGGAAATATGACATAATTATAATGATGCCAAGTGGGGCACGTGTTAAACCACGAGAAAGTATGGATCGAACCAGTAAAGGTCGAAATTATTCAGGGCAATTAGGACCTAAGACAAAAGATGTTCTAAGTACGATCGAGAGTCAGTCGCGACAGTGATTAACCTCTAAAGACTGAGGCAATAACTTATGGAAAAATGGTGATTTTTTTTTACTCATCAGATTTTAAGGAAAGCATTTTCACTCAAGCAGTGATCGGAAATAAGGTAGAAAATTTATTTGGAGGTGGTTAAAATGACATTGACTGTAAGGAAATTTTACTATCAGGAAAGGCCAAAGAGGTGGCCGACACTTTAAAGGTAAGAGGATAATTATAGGCGCGTGTGCCAAAAGAATACAGTGATGATGGTTAAAAATGTGAAAGTTAAATTATGGTTTGGAAGATTGACATTCCTTCTGATGACTGTGCAATATCCAACCGTAATAGTAGTTGGTAAAAGTTTAATTCGTGTAATCGCCATGAACGGGCTATCTATCTTAGGAGGTCCTATCTTGGGATAAGCCAGGACCATGTTTCCAAAAGGACTAGACGAACCTTTGAGTTAAGTCTTCTATTTAAGGAATATGATTAAAAATGGTATTAACCTGCTATCGTTGCTTTGATTGAAACTCTTCTGCACTTTTATCTGCTTCATGTCATGAAGGTACGTCAGAGTTTGGAGTGTTCTTCATGAATTGTGATTGGTGGTTATGTTAACTCCTTAGGAGAATTAGATACGAGATGTATGGACTCCGTATGGTTAGTTATTAAGATTTCATGGAAAATGAATGACTACAGTGGGTCAGTGGTGGACCATAGTAAGGCAGCAATAATTCTGCGAGTAGTGAGCTGATTACAACCATGAGAGTTGTATTGGAATGGGTGTTGAGATTGAGTACCACTAATCGGGTCGTGGTAGTGTATAAGTTATCATTGATAGACTAATTAAGTAGAGTATCTACCTAGTGAATAATTATTCTTTCTTATCAATAGAGAGTCGTATTATTATACGAGGAAGGTTGCGGTGCGAGCATAGAATCCTAGTAACGGTGATATATAGAATGAGATCCCAAATTCGATTTTCGATGTCGAGGGAGTTTCAAAGGTAATTGTGTATAAGCTCGAGGAAGAGCATGGGTCCATAGAATGATGGACGGGATAGCGAAAATATTTAGGCACGTGAAATGCGATGCTATAATACTTGATGTTGATATAAATACATATATGTTTTGTTCTTCTATGATAAACCTCTATAGTTCAGAGGTAGGTTCCAAGCCAGATATTTTGTGGCAGTATATTTTTTTTCATATATACAATTCTCTTCAGTTCGTTCTTTTCTCTTCTTTTCATTTCGTGTAAGCTGAGAAGAACAACCCTTCCAGAAGGGGAGGTATTGCCGAATGACTATCTATCTGTGTGATAGAAGCCGAGTAGGATACCAGCTATTGTTTAATTGCTTGTCAAGTACTAAAGGCTGGCCACCTTCTGTACTAACTATGCGATATAACAAGTGTTCATGATCATAGTGATCTCTCAACAAATTCCTTTACTTCTATTTGATTGATCAAATTTTGGAAAATAGAAACAACTGAAAAAGGAGTAATAAAGTGGTGGTAGTATGCGGAATGGGAACACATTCGTGATACTAAGGTTGACGTGGTTATTAAAAGGTTATAGAACGCTAACGAGCAAAAGTATAACCAGTATAATATTAGGAACGAAAGGTAGTAGCGATTACGAACTGGAAAAGAATGGGTATTGAGAAGCAGAAGCTCTAATGCTAAAAGCAATAATGAGAGTCTGTGCAATAGACTTGAAAGAATTTGGAATGATCACTTAATTCGGATTGAGTTATCTTACGACAATAGATCATATGTCATTATCGAGATGTCGCCTTATGAGATCCTTGAGGGAAGACAATGTCGATCTCCCTTATGTTAGGATGAAGTTGTAGAGCGCAAGATGCTCGGACCCGCAGTAGTCCAAAGGACCAAGGATATGATAGATCTAATCAGAGGACGGCTGGTAGTAGCCCAAGATGGACATGATAAGTATGTTGATTTGACACGAAAGGATAAAGAGTATGAAATAGGGGACCTAGTAATGATATAGGTATCCCTTGGAAAGGTTTGATGAGGTTCGGAAAGAAAGGAAAGCTAAGTCTACAATTTGTTGGACCCTTGGATATATTAAGACGTTTGGGAAGTTAGCATATGAGCTAGCCCTAACCCCGATCATGTAGCAGGTCGTAACGTGTTTCATGTATCAATGTTAAGGAAGTGTAATTCAGATGCCAGATAAATAGAGGCATATGAGCGCATAGATATGCAACCCGACGTAACCTATATGGAGCAACCAGAAAGGGTTATAGATCGAAAAGGGACAAGTACTTAGGAGAAGGGTTATCAAACTAGTCAGAGTTTGATGGTAGAACCACAATGTGGGAAAATTGACTTGAGAGTTAGAAAGTGCAATACTAAGAAAGTATCCCTATTCATTTCTATCTGATTCCGGGACGGAATCCTTTTAAGGAGGGGAGACTGTAATAACCCCAATTTTTGGAAAATTTTTGAAACCCTTATGAATAGTGTTTTTGCTGAATGAGAAAACTTTTCATGCCACACTATGTAGGGGTTCTGATATGGATATTCTGAGATTTTATTAGTACTTTATATGGGATATAAGTGTATGTAAAGATCGTCAGAATCCAAATCCGAACACTTTGATTTTTCCCGGAAATCCACTAGATACGGAGAGAATTGAGTATAAGGTAACAGGATAAAAAGGATTTAAATTAAAGGATTATAGGAGAGGATCATAAAAGGAATATAATATATTGAGAAAGGTTAAGGGAACCTAAGTAATAAGATCCCGGGTATGATCCCTCAAACGATAAACGAAAACGAAAGTTAAGCGAACCGTATAACAGATTAGCGGTCATTAGGCAAACAATTAGGAAGTTAAGCAAAGGGATTAGAGGAAGTGATGTCACCCAACCAATGAGAAGAGGACAAGGAAGGGAGGATGACATAGCAATGTGATGTAAGCATGACATAGGGAAGGAGGAGGTGTGGTTGGTTTATAACCACACAAATATAAGGTTATTAAGGTAATTAACCAAAAACAAAACAAAAAACAACCAAGCTAAGCCAAACAAATCAAAAAACACAAAATCATTTCATTCTCATCATCTTGCTCTCGGCTTTTCATCTTTTTCAAGGGCAAGAATTTCAAAAATCAAGTTCCAAGCATTGTTAAATCACAAGGTAATTATCTAAGCTTCCTTGTACATAGATATGGATATGCTATAAGTTTAAGCTCCTAATTCCTTCACAATCTCTTCCAATAAATCAAGGAAGAAGATGGTGAATAGTAACCTTCAAGAAATAACTTTAGTTTTCTTGAATTTTTATGAAAGATTAAGGTTATACAAGCAAGGATCAAGGTTCTTTTAGGCATTCAAAGCTCTTGGGTTGTGTTAGGAAGCTTCAAGGAGGTATAAACAACTTTCACCTTTAACTTATAGTTTGAACTTTGAGTTTTGATGAGTTTATGGATGGATTAATGTATATATAGAAATATCCATGTATGTATAGCAAGATCCATGTATGTTAGATAGTTTGGTTGGATTTGTGGTGATTTTGGATATGAATCTTGGTTAATGGTTAATGAATCTTAAGTTATGGTTAGTAGATCATGTTTGCGGTTGAATAAGTTGGAAAACCTTGAGATTATGGACTGACTTTGCCTTGATATAAGTTGTGTTTGATGTATTGATGATGGTTGGGTGGTTTGTAGTGAATTGGTAAAGAATTGGAGTGGTATAAATATTGGTAATCGCGTAAACATAGCCGTCGTAACGTCCAATTTTCTTTAGACTGTTTTGTGCATAACATTAGGACCCGAGGACCCCCTGCTAGATTATGACCACTGCCATGTTTAGATAGCTCATGTTACGAGCTTCGTTTTGATATGTAGTACGTTCGATTCCGATGCACGGTTTAGGAGAAACGACCGTTTCAAGTAACGGCGTTTCGTGAACGAAACTTTTTCCCTCGCCTTACTTTGAAACATAGGTTAAAGACCAAAAAGGGTTAATTAATGTATGAAACATTTATGGTAAGTGTGTTAGGCAGTTGGTAAGACACTCGCGAAGGAATCGCTTTAAAACTCGTAAAGGTTAAATTATTAAAAATGGTGGAGCCGAGGGTACCCGAGTGACTTAAGCGAATCAGTGAGCGCAAAACGAGCGTTAGAGTCTAAGTTAGTTAAAGTATAGATTTACAAGTGACTTTGGTTTAATTCCAACTTACTTGTTGCTTATAGGTTACCAGACTCGTCCCGAGCCATTCGTAACCCCCAGTCGCTCAGGCAAGTTTTCTACCCGTTATACTGTTGCTGTGATGTAAATATATGTATATGCATTATCTTGTGATATTGCATGATTGTTATTAGCAAATTTTGCGATATATTGGAGCATGCTAATATGGTATATATGCATGTCTGTTTCGTAATCTGGTTATCTATCTGTTGATTTCAATGCTTATAGTTGCATAATACCTATGCTAGAAATAAGCAAGTAGTTGCGTATACCCTTAGTATAGGGGATAAAAGGTGAACATATTTCTAAACCGGGAGTCGATGTTCCCGAGTATATTATATATATATATATTTATTTATATATATATATATGGATATAGTTTTTAAAACTATTAATCGAATAAGGTTTATTCGATAACTTTAACTTTATTTTATTATTGAATATTATTTTGAATATTCATTCGAGGACTTATGACTCCTTTTACTTTATTAATGAATATTATTTTGAATATTATTCGAAGGCGTATGACTCCTTTTATTTATTTATCTGAATATTATTTGAATATTCATTCGAAGGCTTATGACTCAGTTTATATTATTTAATGAATATTATTTGAATATTCATTTGAGGATCTATGACTCCGATTATTTGCTGAAATATATTCTTTATTTTATTAAAGAATAAGGTGTTAATAATCAAACATATTTTCGATTATTCAAATAAAGATAATACTTTCATATAAGTATATCTTTGGTTATTTAATACTCGTTTCAAGTATAAGTTTTAAAACTTCTACTTCAATTATTTTTATAAAAGATTATTCTTTATGGGAATATTATTTAAATAATAATATTCAGTCATTTTCTAAATATTCTGGGGACTGATTTACTTCATTAAATCAGCTTTACTCCAAACACTCTTTAAAGTGTTTTCGAGTCTTCAAAATGATTTTTAAAAGTTAGAGCGGATCCCAAAACTCATTTTATATTTAAGATCTTCCTTTTAAAGGGGATTTAAATACTCGTTCAAAACCTGGGGAATCCGGCTCTGTGGTGTATTTTATATTCGCAACAAGGTTGCAGTTTTGGTAAATGAATTGATTACTTACCCAACGTTCGGGAAGTAAGTCCATCTATTGAGTCGGCATAAGCAACATGGGCTCAGTGGGCGTCCATGATAGTGTAAGTGGCTCAGTGGGAGTCCATCAAATGCATAAGTGGCTGAGTGGCAGTCCAGCATAGGTCCTAATGCGGCCAGGGTGATGACCAGTGGGGAATTCGTCCATCTACTAGTAGAAAAGGTTACTTATGGGTATCTTTGCCTGATCAGCAAGATATCTGGTTTATGCCAAAAATTCTTTTCCTTTCCAAAATTCATTGGATGTTTCAAACTCTGTTCATACTTTACATAACAGAGGTTCCAGGAAATGTTTAAGAGATATATATATGTGGATATATATATATATCGGGACTAAATAAAGTATCTCGTAACTTTATTTCATTCAATAATATTTCAAAGATTGAATCTATTCAAATCTTGTCTTGTAGTCTCATCTATGTGATGAACTTTTGAAACTGATTATAACTTGAACGGTGGTAGTTCAAGTAGTATTGGTAAAGATATAAGTATATTGGGGTATTTGGTAACCTCATCTTTTAAACTTATATCTAATTAATAATTGTCTTATGAATGACAAAGATTTTCAGAAAAACGTTGAGACAAGGTTAGATATATGAGATCACCTTGCAACGATATTTTTTTTTACAGTTATACACTGGGACTTTGTGTATATTATGCATGGAAGAGGACTTCCAATATTTTGAAAAGTATATATGTATATATACTGAATATTTTGCGACTTCATCGCATTAAGATATCAAACTTGGTTCATTTCTTTTGACCAAGACTTTCATGAGTATTATGAGTAGGCTCATATATTGTAAATCATTATACATATTATTTTGGTGGGCTTGCTGCTCACCCTTGCTTTATTTCTTCATCACACAACAATAGTTAGGAAAGATGGCCAGACTCCAGCAGACCCAGCGCAAGCGCGTGGGAAGCGTCCCACGTCTTCCCGTTGATGTTGTAGCTGCTATAGCTGCAGAGGTAGATCTATTGTAGATCAGACCATCTACTTTTGAGAATCAATTATGTATAATTATAACTTGTGGCAGATAATGGCAATTAACTGTAAATTTATCAAGTAATCATTTTGGGTTGTAATAACTTTTAAATTGTGGATTCAAAGACTTGTACTTATTTAAATTTCATCTCTGAGACTATAACGGGTTGTGGTGTGTGTTAGTGTGGGGTCACAGCATAAGGTTATTTATTATTAATTAAGTGAAGTGATATTGTGGAAAGAAAGACCGTGACGACCCGGATCCCCGACCCCGGATCTGGGGGTGTTACACATGAGCAGTTGCAGTTGCCAGCCGCTCCGATTGATTCTGGCACTCTGAATGGGATGCAGGAGTGGACCGTTGGTGAACCTGAGGAGCATGGGCTGGGTTATCGTCTTCCAGGAGGGCGTCCAGCACGAGGTGCTACTATGGCTAGGCCAGGGCATGATGAGGCTGGTTCTTCGAGAGCTCAGGAGGGTGCTGGGATGGTTGATGTCCAGTATAGGAGGCTTTCACGGCGGATGGATGCCATGTATGAGACACAGAGCAGGTTTGCTCAGGAACTCACCCTTGCGTTAGGGACTGCTTTTCGAGGCCTTGGAGCTGATATCCAGTGGCCAGTTTTTGGTGAGGACTCTGCATACCCGCCGCCTGATACTCCACCCACTGAGGGTGATGATGATGATGACTCCGAGTAGGTATACCCTGTGTTCATTTTTACTACTTTCACTGAGGACAGTGAAGATTTTTAGTTTGGGGGTGGTAGTTAAGGATTTTGTGTGTGTGTTCATTTAGTTGCATATTCATGATAGTTTAGTTCATATAGTTGCATAATTTATGCCATATAGTTTTTTTTATGAATGTCATGTAGCTCATGCATTTACCATGACCCCTTTTTGCAATGATTTATCGACTGAATTGTGATATTGATGTGAGTGTAGTGATAGCATTAAAGTGATATTAAGTTGTGTAGGTTGATATGCATGCTAGAAACAATTGTAAGTCCACTAAGTCTTAGAGAATGCGAAAGGGCTAGATTGTGTTATGATTTGGTTGTTTTCAAGGTCAATCTACTTATTATGCTTAGAATTCGATTATGGGTTCTTAGTGATAAAGACATGAAAAAGAAAATTTTGGAGAAAAAAATATGGAAGTTGTTGCTAGTTGTGGCTAGGCGTCAAATGGCTAGTAGCCGGCTCGCGTATGTTGCGAGTAGTCTAGGGTTGAGCAAGATGGAGCGAAACGCACTTGCTCAGAAAATGAAAAAAAAAATTTTTTTTTTGGCATAATTGATCAAGAGTGGACTCTTTGGTATTCGAGTTATTAAGTTCTTAGGGGACTTTGTGCCTAGCGACCTAAGGCTTTTAGAGTCTGGGATCCGCTAACCTAACGCTCGTTACATGGATATCATTGTATAAGTCTTTTGTGGACCTCACTCATTGCACGGTCAAATAAGCATTTGAGTTGTAAATAGAAAGCACGATTCCGTAGTAAGCTCCAGAGTTCTTGTAGTGTTGTATATCACTTTGTGCCTGGAATTTTTATTCTTTGTATAATCGTAGGATTGCCTTGAGGATAGTCTAGTCATAGTAATTGGTCTAGTTCCGAAGCATATCTGTTAAGCATTTGCACACACCACGTTTCTGGCTGTATGTCCGTTTGCATGAGTTTATTGATCTTTAGTTGTCTAACTGCATTCGTTGAGATGTGGCAATTTGGTTGATTAATTGTAGTAAGGGGGATCGCTGCATTTTCATATAGATTGTATTCATGCATATTTTTATTTGTTTTTGAGTCTGTGATGCTTGAGGGCAAGCATCGATTTAAGTTTGGGGGTGTGATAAGTGGCATTTTATACCACTTAGAACGTCTTAAAATGGCTTAAATTGGTGTCTTGAAATCAAGTATTTTGTGTATTTGATGCGTTTTTCTAGTGTTTATGCATTTCAGGGTATTAGTTGCATTTCGGGGGAGGAAATCATCAAGAATAAGCCTTTGCATGTGTTCACCATTGCGAGAGGAAAGGAAAGGGCATATTACGGTGAAAAAATGGAGCAAACTTGGATTTTTTCCAGTGGAGGCCTGCCCGCCCGCGCAGCTATGCTGAGCGGTCCGCGCAGCAACCTGCGCGCCCGCGCAGCTATGCTGAGCGGCCGCGTAGGGTCGGGAATTTTGCTGAATTATTTTAGACTTCTACTTCTGTTTGGCTTCCAACTTCTATGTAATCTGAGTTTTATGGGACTATTATATAAGTAGATTTGAGACGTTTTCACAAAAAAAGAAGAAGAAGAAGATTGTGTTTTACGCAAGAAGCGAATGAGATAAGGAAGAAGACCGATTTAGCACACCGCAATGAAGAGGAAGCCTATTTTCTTGTGATTCTTGTTTCGTTGTAACGTTGGATGCTAGTTTTCTTGCTTTGCCTTATTTACTCTTGTGACGTACTCTGTTTAATATAATTAGTTTTAGTTATTATTTTCTTGTGTTTGTTATCATGATTTCATATGAACCCATGATGGCGATAAGTTCTATTATGGGCTAATCGTGATCATGGGGTTGTAACGGTATTTATTATGGAATTCTTTAGTTAATTGTTTAATACTTTAGTGTGTGATGATTGCTGATATCTAGTATTGGTTGTGCGTATTCGTCTTTATGTGGCGTCGCGAAACATATAAGATAGGGTGTTAATCTCTTGTGAAGCGACGGTGGATCTTGAGATTTAGAACTTGCCATGCTAGCATAGGTTCATGTACGTTGTGTGCATGATTAGTGGGTAACTCTAACAGTTTTATTTGCCCTATGTATCAAAAGGAATAACTTGTGCTTAAATCGTTGTGTTGTCAATTCTGTAGACATATAGGAACTCAACATAATTGATGACTATTCGACTTCTATCTTAATTGTGGATGCTTGGTATAATGGTATTAGTACAATGAAAGTTGGCTTTTATCAGTTTCGTGTTATTCGATTAATATCATCACTGTCACATGCTAAAGGTAATAACAATGGCTATAGAAGGAAGTAATAATGAAGTTGTTACTCATGAGTGTTTTATTATTGATAATTGAAGTGTTAGTTTAAGTGGTTAATTAGTATTAATTATTTAATATTTAATCAACAATTTTCATGTTATTATCTTAAAATTGAGAAGTAATCATACATTGGTGAGTGAGTTTAATTAGACAATATTTAGTCTGAGTCTCTGAGGCACGAACTAGAAAATATTCTATATTACTTGCGAACGCGTATACTTGCGTGAATATTAGTACGTGTTTTCGCCCTAACATTGTAGAAGATTAGGACGCGTCCAGGCACAGAGGACGCGCCTACTTGTGAGAAGATATGTTATAGTCTGGTAATGACGGAGCATGGGAGTGCGTGATTAGGGTAGGACCGCCCCGAGCTATGTGACGCGTCAACCGTGGTGAAAGTACTTGGAAAATGTGGTCTTATGGCAATGGACGCTGAAGGACGCGCCTGTCTTAATCAGGACGCCCCTCAATAGTGGAATGCTGTGCATGGTTTTTTTGAGGAGAGGCGTGTAAGTTTCATAAAGGTGAGGACGCGCCAAATGTGTTAGGATGCGTCCTGTGATTGGTCTATGTGTTCTCAATGGTGATTTCAGGACAAAGCTTGCATGGAGAGGAGCAATGGAGGTTATTTTTACTAATGTATTTGTTGCAGGTACTCTTTGAAGAATTCCCTCATTGAGGCGGTCAAGGAGGGATGTCCGTGAAAAGCTTGAAGGCCTCCAGGGGTATGCCTGATGATTGAAGGCCTCCTCCTGTATTCAAC